>NC_045962.1:66087608-66092608 GCF_010909765.2 Amblyraja radiata | reverse complement strand
CTAATTTTAGGTGCCAACTATGTCATACCGTAATCCATTCTATGTACAACCTCTAGTTTTATGTTATGAGAAGGAAGTAAGCAAGACAAGAAAAAGAAAACAATAGAAAGGGGAAAAAGTGGAAAAATAGATGGTAGAGAGTAGAAAATGTGAAGTGTGTATATAAAAATTTAAAAAAAATTAAATAAAAAAGAAAAAGTGGAAAGTAGAAATAGAAGAGAAGGCCCCTTAAAAGAGAATTTTTCAAATCTGTATTCAGAGATGTAGATCTATCCACGTCATGAACTGAAATCAGCAATCCTTATGGTACCGCTGCATCACATGATTCCAAAAAGTCGATGAAAGGAGACCAACTCCTTATGAATTGGTCATATTTATCTATGTCGGAGTCTCATTTCTTCAAGGCGTGCTATGTCCATCATATTCCTAATCCACATTTTAACAGTTGGTATGGTTGTATTTTTCCAAAATTTAAGTATCAATTTCTTTCCAATTATTAACCCATAATTAAAAAAAACATTTTGGTCTTTATTTAAATTGGTATCTTCTCCTATTATTCCAAATATAATCCATTCGATTTTGGGTTCTATTCTTGACTTGAAGAGCTTTGTAAATATATCAAATATATCACTCCAAAATGTATTCAACTTTGTACATCCTACAAATGAATGTGTTATATTAGCGTTTTGAAACAAACATTTATCGCATCTGGGAGAGACGTTTGGATAAAATTTATTCAACCTTGTTTTTGAATAATATAGTCTATGTAATAATTTGAATTGAATTAAATTATGTCTTGCATTAATAGAACAGTTATGTGTGTTCATCAGATACTTTTCCCATCTATCCTTCGAGATCTTTATCATTAGCTCATGTTCCCAATCTTTCCTTAGTGCTTCTGTTGAGGGTGATTCTCTATATAATATTTTATTATAAAAGTATGATATTATTTTTTGTGAATCAGCCTTAATATTCATTGCTTTTCTAAAGGGTCTAAAAATATAGTTTGAAATCTATGTGTATATCTCTTCATAAAGTCACATACCTGTATATATTTAAAATATTGATTATCCTTCAATTTAAATTTAAATTTTAATTGTTGAAATGATAACAGTTTGCCCAATTCATACATATCCCCTACTTTCCTAATCCCCAGTCTATCCCATTGTTGATATGTGTTGTCGATGAGAGTAGGTTTGAATGCGGGGTTGTTCAATAGTGGGGTTAGTACTGATAAATTATTTAATTTCAAGGATACTTTTATTTGTTTCCAAATTCTTATTAGATTGTGAATAATTGGGTTCTTCTTATATATTATACTATTCAATTTTATCGGTGAGAGCAGGATCGTTCCTATGTCGTGCAGATAGCACTCCTCTTTCTCCATTCTTATCCACTCCAACTGCTGAGTGGAACTATCCAGCCAGTACATTATGTTCTTAATATGCACTGCCCAGTAGTAATACATAAAGTTAGGTAATGATAAACCCCCAACTTCTTTAGATTTGCACAAATGCTTTCGTTGAATTCTATGTGTTCTGTAATCCCATATAAAATTAGTGATAGTGGAATCTAGTTTTTTGAAAAAATATTTTGGAATATATATTGGGATCGCTTGAAACAAATATATTAATTGTGGTAAGAAAGTCATTTTTATAGCGTTAATTCTACCTATCAATGAGAGCGGAAGCGTTTTCCAAAATCTAATCATATCATTCAGTTTATTTAATAGTGGTATAAAATTGGCACTAAATAATGATTTGTGTCTTCTCGTAATTTGAATACCCAGATACTTGAATTTTTCTGTTGCAATTTTGAAGGGGGATTTTAGTAAGTGTCTCGAATCCTGTGGTTTTAAAGACATAATTTCGCTTTTATACCAATTTATTCTATATCCTGAAAAAGAGCCGAATTCCTCAATTAGTGTTAATAAGGTGGGTATACTCGTTTGTGTATTAGTAATATATAAAAGGATATCATCAACATATTGTGAAATTTTATTCTTTGAGTCCTTAGTGTTATATCCGTGAATATTCGGGTGATTTCTAATCATTTCGGCCAACGGTTCTATCATAAGGGCAAATAGCAATGGTGATAAGGCACACCCTTGCCTATTACCCCTTGATAAGTAACATTTTGGAGATAGCGTATTGTTAGTTAGTATTCTTGCCGTAGGTCTATCGTAAAGTAGTTTAACCCATCTAATAAAATTCTCTCCCACATTGAATTTTTGGAGTACCTTGTATAAATACTGCCATTCTACTTGATCAAATGCCTTCTCTGCATCCAGCGTGATAACTGAAATATCTTCATTGTCCTCATTATGAGAGTACATTATATTGAAAAGCCTTCTCAAATTATTAAATGATTGTCTTTTGGGTATAAATCCCGCTTGATCCGTATTTATTAAATTGTTAATATAATTATTTAGCCTTCTAGCTAGAATCTTTGCTAAAATTTTCTGATCCGTATTTAGAAGTGAAATAGCTCTATAAGAACCCGGTTCATCTAAATCTTTATCTTTTTTTGGTATAAGTGTTATTGTTGCTTCTGCTAGGGTTTCTGGTAGTTTATTTTCAGTATAAGCTTGCGTGTATAAATTGAATAATCTTGGTACAATTGACTCCTGAAATCTTTTATAAAATTCATTACTAAAACCGTCTGGTCCAGGGGTCTTCCCATTTTTCAGTGAGTTTATTATTTGTTTTATTTCTTCATTAGTAATCCGTGCTCCTAATTGCTCTTGTTCTAAACTATCCAATTTTGGGAGCTTGCAATTATCTAAAAAATTTGTGATTTTACTTACATCTGTATTTATTTTAGATGTATATAAATTGTGATAAAATTGGGCAAACCTCTTATTAATATCCTTAGGCAGTGTTAAAAACTCACCCTTATCCGATTTAATTTTAGTAATAGTTTTTTCCTTTTCACGTTGCTTCAGTTGCCTCGCAAGTAGTTTATGTGGCTTATCTCCAAATTCGAAGTGTGCTTGTTTTGTAATTTGGAATAATCTTATTACTCTAGCCGATAGTATTCTATTGACTTTATATTTCAATAAAGTTATCTTATTATGTTTATTTATGGTTGGGTCAGTTGCATTGTCCAGTTCTAGTAATTTTATTTTCTGTTCTATCCGCTGAAGTTCTCTTTTATTTTCCTTATTTTGAACACTTTGGTAAGAAATTATGACACCGCGAATATATGCCTTGAAGGTTTCCCATAATAGCGGTGCAGAAATACCCGGCGTGTCATTTATTTTGAAAAAAAGTTTTATTTGTTCTTTTATATATGTACATTGAATCTCCAAAAAGGTTTTATACTCGGCATTCCCTCAATTTTAAGTATAAAAGTCAATGGTGAATGATCAGAAATAATACTATTATGATATGATGGTTTATTCGTATACGGGATTAATTTTGTGTCCAATAAAAAATAGTCAATTCGCGAATAAGTTTTATGAACTGATGAATAAAATGAGTATTCCCTACCACTTGGATTTGTTATTCTCCAAACATCAGCTATGTTATTATTTTTTATATAAGTATTTGGTAAGAAATTATGACACCGCGAATATATGCCTTGAAGGTTTCCCATAATAGCGGTGCAGAAATACCCGGCGTGTCATTTATTTTGAAAAAAAGTTTTATTTGTTCTTTTATATATTCATAACCCTGCAGGTTATTTAATAATAAATTGGATAGGCATATGGATGAGAAGGGAATGGAGGGTTATGGTATGAGTGCAGGCAGGTGGGACTAAGGGAAAAAAATTGTTCGGCGCGGACTTGTAGGGCCGAGATGGCCTGTTTCCGTGCTGTAATTGTTATATGGTTATATGGTTATATTTAAAAATTCACAGGTCTTAGTTTTAACAAGACGCTTCCCTAGCTTTATTGATTTATCTAAGTATGGATCTATAACACAGTTAAAATCTCCCCCCATTATTATATTTTGATAATTATGCTCTGCGATTAAATCTATTATTTTCCTAAAAAATTGTGGGTTATCAAAATTAGGCGCGTAAATATTTATCATAGTTAATGGTGTATTGTAAATTTCTCCCGTGACTATAACATATCTTCCCTCTTTATCAGATATAGATTTCTTTAATTTAAAAGGTATACCCTTCCGAATTATAATGGCCATGCCTCTTGCTTTAGAGGTGAATGAGGAGTAATAGGTTTGACCTATCCAATTTGCCCTTAATCTGATCTGAGTTTGTTGTTTCAAATGTGTCTCCTGTAGGAAAGCAATATCCATATTTAATGATTTTAATTGTGCCAGAATTTTACCCCTCTTAATTGGCTCATTCGCACCTCTGATGTTCCAACTACAGAAAGTGAGACCTCCGATATTTATTCGACTATTATCTTGCATTGGCTATTATTACCAGATTGTATGATTCATGTGCTGCAGCCAAGTACCTCGGAATCCCGAATCCAGAGTTGTCCTTCATAATCTCTACAGTAGTTCTACATCTCCTGACACTATTAAACATAATTAAGGGAAAGAGAAAAACATAAAATAAAGCGTACATAAAAATTATTAAGTCATACAACACATAATTGTGAATAAACAAAAAAAGTGAATGTAATTTATCAAAAAAGCGATAAATTACAAACAAGCCACCTAAGGTAGCTAGGTTTGTTTTTAAATTGACCTCCGTCGATGAGATTATGCACTGGGCCTTATCCCCCTATTAGAATTTGACCCAACGTTAGTCGGTTCCATCTAATTGTTACCAAAATTATCATATCAGGTCAATTAATCGCTGAACAGTTTAAAATAGAATAAAATAAAAGGGAAGGTAGAAGATTTGGATTAAAATAAAAGAAATTATGGGTTAAAGTACCTCGTCAATAATTACACTTTTCATTTACCTGTATGTTAATTAATTCATAATTAGTATTTAGTATCTAAAATATATGTCTAACCTCCCCCATCCTTCCTGCTATATAGTTAGTCGTGTTAGTATAGTACATTACGCCTTTAACGTTA
>NC_045962.1:65972608-66082608 GCF_010909765.2 Amblyraja radiata | reverse complement strand
ACATGCCTTGAATCCTGGCATTGTCTTGGACTCTTGATGAATGCATGTACACTCCGGCATACGCTTCCAGAACAAGCCCGTTTCATCGACATTGAATATTTGTTCTTGCAAATGTTTCTCATCCATAAGTATCCTATGCAGCTTTTCCTTAAAAGCGTCGGCACCTTCAGTATCGGCACTTGCTGCCTCACCGCTCACCTTCACATTATGAAAAATATGATGCCTTTTGAAGCGTTGGAACCATCCATGAGTTTCTGTAGACACTTGCGTATACGTAGGATCATCAGCACGCTATTTGAGCATATCAAAAAGACTTCTTGCCTTAGCCTGGATCGTCAGTAGGCTAAGCGGTATGCGCTTCTGTATTTGGTCTTTCATCCACGTGAAAAGTAATCTCTCCATTTCATTAATCGGCCCAGCTCTTTCTTCGTGATGACCGTGGATTTAACCAATGCTGCGATTTCACTGCATCACTGATTCGCTTCTTACCCTTTAAGATGGTCGAGATTGTCAATTGCGAAAGTCCTAACTCACGTGCGATGATCATTACTGGCTTGCCGCCTTCACGCTGGGCAATTATCTTGAGTTTCATCTCAAGAGTAATTGCCTTCCATTTCTTCTTCTAACCAGAAGCAGGAGACATAGATGGGTGTTTTGTAAGCATGATGGGATGCAAAAACACAAAACATTGTATCCAAAAAACACTGGCAACACAGTACACCGTAGAGTATCGGTTGTTTACACTCATGATCACGTGGCTAACTGGGAGCTGCGGCTTGCTGCCGTTGCCCAGCATCACGAGAGAGTATCGTACCACATATCGCTGGCCTGAGAAAAGATTAAAATTTAAAATTCGAAGTACAGTTTCTACTGAATGTGTGTCGCATTTGCCCCCATCATAAAGTCAAAATATCAGAAGTCGAAGCATCGTAAGCATTGAGGAGCATCTGTAATTGCATTTGCTTCTACATCTCTTGTGTGTTCTACATTCTACATCTGGTCTTGATCCCTCCTCTCTCATTAACTACCGCCCAATCTCAAACCTCCCCTTTCTTTCAAAAACCCTGGAGCGTATCGTTGCGTCGCAACTTCATTCCCACCTCCTTGCGTATAACCTACTTGAACCCCCCCAATCTGGCTTTCGCCCCCTCCATAGCACAGAAACTGCTCTCCTCAAAGTCCTCAACGACCTCCTCACCTCTGCTGACACTGGTTCCCTCAACATCCTCATCCTCCTCGACCTGAGCGCAGCCTTCGATACAGTGAACCATAACATCCTGCTCACCAGACTCAAAGACCTCGGCATTGAAGGCTCTGCACTCAGCTGGCTCCGTTCCTACCTTTCTAACAGATCCCACTTCATCTCTCTCCACAGCCACACCTCTGCTACAGCCGCAGTCACTCAAGGCATTCCCCAAGGCTCCGTACTCGGCCCCCTCCTCTTCATCATCTACATCCTCCCCCTTGGTCAGATACTCCGCCACTTCAATCTGGACTTCCACTGTTACGCTGATGACACCCAGATTTACTTTGGCACCAAATCCCCCCACAACCCCCCCCCCCCCCCTCTCCCATATCAACTCCTGTTTGTCAGCTATAAAAACCTGGATGCAACATAATTTCCTCAAACTCAACAGCGATAAGACAGAATTCCTCCTCATAGGCTCCAAAGCCACACTCAGCAAAATCAATAACCCCACTCTCACCATCGACGGCATCACTGTCTCCCCATCTCCCCAGGCCCGCAACCTTGGTATGATCTTTGATTCCACCCTCTCCCTTGAGCCTCACATCCGCCATGTCATTAAAACCTCCTTCTTTCATCTCCGCAATCAGCGCCAAACTCAGACCCTCTCTCACACCGCCTGCTGCTGAAAGACTCATCCATGCCTTCATCTCCTCCCGACTAGACTATTGCAACTCACTTCTCCTTGGCATCAGCTCCACCTACATCAACCGACTCCAACTGGTCCAGAACGCAGCCGCCCGACTCATCACCCACACCAAATCCTGGCATCACATCACTCCAGTCCTCAAAAAACTTCACTGGCTTCCCATCTCCCACCGGATCACCTACAAAATCCTGGTCCTCACCTACAAAGCCCTCCACCATCTGGCCCCCCCATATCTCACTGACCTCGTCTCCCCCTACCAACCCGCACGGTCCCTCAGATCCACATCAGCCGGTCTCCTCTCCATCCACAAGTCCAACCTCCGCAGTTTTGGGGACAGAGCCTTCTCCAGGGCAGCTCCCAGGCTCTGGAACTCCCTCCCCCAACTGATCCGCAATTCCGTGTCCCTCACCATCTTCCAGTCCCGCCTCAAGACCCATCTCTTCACCTCTGCCTATCCTTAGCCCCACGTCCCCGTCCCTTTTCATCTGTGCATTAATTGCCTCATACTGTGTTTTGTATTGAATTCTGTCTTTACTTTGTGTACTAGTCATGTCTCTACTATTTATTTAATTCCCCTTACATGTTTTTCCTCTACATGCTCAATTTTTGTAAGGTGTCCTTGAGACTCTTGAAAGGCGCCCATAAATAAAATTTATTATTATCTCCTATGGGACGTGTCGAGATATCAACCACTCTCTGGTGAAAAACATATCCGTTTGATTCGCTTTCAAGTCCAATTTATCACTTTAAACTTATGCTATTTTGTTTTTAAATTCCTTATAAACTCCTCTCCCCCACATACCCCCCTCCCACACACCCCTCCCCCCACAACTACTCTGCCCACACACACCCCTCTCCCACAGACCCCCATCCCCCCACAACCCCCCCGCCCAAACACCCACACAATGCCCCCCCTCACAAAACCCCCTCTCATTGCCACAGCCTTCCCCCCCACAAACCCACCCCCTCCCCCGCCCAAAACCAAGAGAAGACCCATGCAGTCACAAGGAGGTGGTACAAACTCCTTGCAGACAACATTTATAGTTAGGATCAAACTCGAGTTTAGAAACATAGAAAATAGGTGCAGGAGGAGGCCATTCGGCCCTTCGAGCCAGCACAGCCATTCATTGTGATCATGGCTGGTCGTACCCAATCAATAACCCATGCCTGCCTTCTCCCCATCTCCCTTGATTCCATTAGCCCCTAGAGCTCTATCTAACTCTCTCTTAAATCCATCCAGTGATTTGGCCTCCACTGCCCTCTGTAGCAGGGAATTCCACAAATTCACAACTCTCTGGGTGAAAACATTTTTTTCTCACCTCAGTCTTAAATGGCCTCCCCTTTATTCTAAGACTGTCATCCCTGGTTCTGGACTCGCCCAACATTGGGAACATTTTTCCTGCATCTAGCTTGTCCAATCCTTTTATAATTTTATATGTTTCTATAAGATTCCCCCTTATCCTTCTAAACTCCAGTGAATACAAGCCTAGTCTTTTCAATCTTTCTTCATATGACAGTCCCACCATCCCAGGGATCAATCTCATGAACCTACACTGCACTGCCTCAATCACCAGGATGTTCTTCCTCAAATTAGGAGACCAAAACTGTACACAATAATCCAGATGTGGTCTTACCAGAGCCCTATACAACTGCAGAAGAAACTCTTTACTCCTATACTGAAATTCTCTTGAGCAGAAGGCCAACATACCATTAGCTTTCTTCACTGTCTGCTGTACCTGTAAGCCAACTTTCAGTGACTGGTGTACAAGGACACCCAGGTCCCTCTGTACCTCCCCCTTACCTAACCTAACCCCATTGAGATAATAATCTGCCCCCTTGTTTTTGCTGCCAATGTGGATAATCTCACATTTATATATTTTATACTGCATCTGCCATGCATCTGCCCACTCACTCAACCTGTCCAGGTCACCCTGTAATTTCCTAACATCCTCTTCACAGTTCACACTGCCACCCAGCTTTGTGTCATCTGCAAACTTGCTAGTATTGCTCCTAATTCCCTCTTCCAAATCATTAAAGTATATGGTAAACAGTTGCGGCCCCAACACCGAGCCTTGCGGCACTCCACTCGTCACTGGCTGCCAATCTGAAAAGGACCCGTTCACTCTTACTCTTTCCTTCCTGCCTGCCAACCAATTTTCTATCCACATCAACACCCTACCCCCAATACCATGTGCTCTAATTTTAGTCACCAGTCTCCCATGTGGGACCTTATCAAAGGCTTTCTGAAAGTCTAGATACACTACATCCACTGGCTCCCCTTCATACATTTTACTTGTCACATACTCAAAAAATTCCGGAAGATTAGTCAGGCATGATTTTCCTTTAATAAATCCATGTTGACTTGGATTAATCCTTTTACTGCTATCCAAATGCCCCATTATTACCAATTTAATAATTGACTCCAGCATCTTTCCCACCACCGAAGTCAGGCTAACTGGTCTGTAATTCCCCGTTTTCTCTCTCGCTCCTTTCGTGAAAAGTGAGATAATATTAGCTATCCACCAATCCACAGGAACTGATCCTGAATCTATTGAACATTGGAAAATGATCACCAAAGCGTCCACTATTTCTAGAGTCACCTCCCTGAAGACCTGGGATGCAGACCATCAGGCCCAGGGGATTTATCATCCTTCAGTCCCATTAGCCTGCCCAATACTATTTCTTGCCTAATGAAAATCTCTTTCATTTCCTCTACCCCCTTAGATCCTCTGTCCTCCAGTACTTCTGGGAGATTGTTTGTGTCTTCCTTAGTGAAGACAGATCCGAAGTACCTGTTCAACTCTTCTGCCATTTCCTTGTTCCCCATAATAATTTCACCCGTGTCTGCCTTCAAGGGACCCACATTTGACTTTGCTATTCTTTTTCCCTTAACATATCTAAAGAAGCTTTTACTGTCCTTCTTTATATTCCTGGCCAGCTTCCCCTCGTACTTCATCTTTTCAGCCCGTATTGCCCGTTTTGTTTCCTTCTATTGTCCTATGAAAGTTTCCCAATCCTCTGGCTTCCAGCTGCTCGTTGCTGTGTTATACATCTTTTCTTTTAGTTTTATTCTATCCCTAACTTCTCTTGTCAGACACAGTTGCCTCCTACTGCCCTTAGAATCTTTCTTCCTTTTTGGAATGAAATGATAAGGGGTGGGAATTAATATGCTTTGGCTTCTTCCTGCTCCTTTTCGGACACATACCATTTCATTTATTTACAGATATTGTTTATGACACTTTATAAATATTCTTGTTTTGTTTTTTTGTATGCTGTTTCACACTTGCTTTTTATTCTTTTATTCTGTTCAAAATAAAGAATTAAATAAATAACAAATAAATAAATAAATCCTGCATCTTTTGGATTATGCCCAGTAATTCCTGTCATTGCTGTTCCACCGTCATTCCTGCTGGAATCCTTTTCCAGTCTATCTTGTCTCGCTCCTCCCTCATGCCTTCATAGTCCCCTTTGTTCAACTGCATCACTGACACTTCCGATTTAACCTTCTCCTTCTCAAATTGCAGATTAAAACTAATCATATTATGATCACTACCTCCAAGCAGTTCCTTTACCTCGAGTTCTCTTATCAAATCTGGTTTATTGGACAACACTAAATACAGAATTGCCTTTTCTCTGGTCGGCTCCATTGCAAGCTGCTCTAAGAATCCATCTCGGAGGCACTCTACGAACTTTCTTTCTTGGGGTACTGAACCAACCTGATTTTCCCTGTCTACCTGCATATTGAAATCCCCTATCACCACAGTGGCATTACCTTTGTTACATGCCAGTTTTAACTCCTGCTGCAACTTACACCCTGTATCCGGGCTACTGTTTGGGGATCTGTAGATAACACCAATTAGTGTCTTCTTGCCTTTGCAATTCCTCAACTCAATCCACAGTGACTCTACCACGTCAGTCCCTATGTCTTCCCTCGCAAGGGTCTGAATTCCATCCCTCACCAGCAGAGCTACCCCCCCCCCTCCTCTGCCTGTCCATTCTATAGGATGTAGAACCCTGAATATTAAGTTCCCATGCCCGATCCTCCTGCAGCCACCTCAGTAATCCCCAAAATGTCATATCTACCAACCTCTAACTGAGCCTCAAGCTTTTGTGTCAAAAGAAGAAACTAAATGTAACTTTGTTTAATGTAATGGTTTTAAATAATTTTATTAAGATGAATACTCAAGTTTGTATTTAATCCACAATGTAAGAGTGTAAGTGTTTATGGAACATGAGTGTCATTTGCATATAGACATTTTTCAATTTACAAATGTGATGCATTACTGGAAAATATCTTATTTAATAAAATATCGTAAATGGAAAAGGCTGGGTGAAATGCATTGGTGGATTGTGCTCATATGGGTGAGGGATGGAGTGTTATTCCTTAAGGGGAAAAAAAGTAGATTTGTAAATTAAAGGCTGAGAGAGTCAATAGCATTATAGGAAACTAACAAATACAACATTCATGACTTTGCTAGCTTTAATAATGCCTGCATTGGCAAGATTCAAGATTACTCAATTACTCATTTTCAGGTTCCATAATGTTAACAAAAATGTTTGCTTAACTCAAATAGATTTGTATTTGGTCCAATATCTGCACTGATAGATTAACAAATGATTGTAAAACATTATTTTGCAGTGTACAATGTTGAAATGAAGGGCATCATACGAATTGAATGTGTGTTTTTTTTAGAAAAAAAATTGGAAATGAAACTACATCTGCGGAGTTTTGCTCTCCTTAAGTGCATTTAAGAATGAGTGAAAATTAATTAGACTAGTTCCAATGAAATGTTCTGTCTTGGAAGCTGCAGAATTCTGTTGTTCAGTTGTTCAATCATTCATTCTAAAGAGATATCAATAGATATTTGGATGTTAAAACACGGGAATATAGATTTGTGCAGGAAAATGGTATGAGGTAGAAGTCCAACCATGACAAAACAAGTCTCAAGAATGCACTGGCAATCCATGGCTCCCATTTATTATGCTCTCTCCTGAGATTCAAAGCAACTCTTAACATATCAGTGAATAATGAACAATGCTCTCTATTTAAATTGCAAGATTTTTATGTCTAGTTAACAGGACCACCATATAACCATATAACCATATAATAATTACAGCACGGAAACAGGCCATCTCGACCCCTCTAGTCCGTGCCGAACACATAATCTCCCCTAGTCCCATATACCTGCGCTCAGACCATAACCCTCCATTCCTTTCCCATCCATATAACTATCCAATTTATTTTTAAATGATAAAAACGAACCTGCCTCCACCACCTTCACTGGAAGCTCATTCCACACAGCTACCACTCTCTGAGTAAAGAAGTTCCCCCTCATGTTACCCCTAAACTTCAGTCCCTTAATTCTCAAGTCATGTCCCCTTGTTTGAATCTTCCCTACTCTCAGTGGGAAAAGCTTTTCCACGTCAACTCTGTCTATCCCTCTCATCATTTTAAAAACCTCTATCAAGTCCCCCCTTAACCTTCTGCGCTCCAAAGAATAAAGCCCTAACTTGTTCAACCTTTCTCTGTAACTTAGTTGCTGAAACCCAGGCAACATTCTAGTAAATCTCCTCTGTACTCTCTCTATTTTGTTGACATCCTTCCTATAATTAGGCGACCAAAATTGTACACCATACTCCAGAATTGGCCTCACCAATGCCTTGTACAATTTTAACATTACATCCCAACTTCTATACTCAATGCTCTGATTTATAAAGGCCAGCACACCAAAAGCTTTCTTTACCACCCTATCTACATGAGACACCAGAAAGGTTTTATAAAGGTTTATAATACATGTCATGCTGAAATGCAGCTAGTGTTGATAAAGAAACCTAGTCATGTCCAGTTAACATTTATACACTGTGCATGTATCTTCTTTTACAATGACTTCTTCAGGATTGAGGATGACATGCTTCCACTTCAGTTTGGCTCTTGAATGGATGACAAGACCAATATGGAAACCATAGCTTTTTCCAGCAATAGTTTGTGAGGTGGTACACTCTGGAATGGACAGAAATTCAGCTGTCTACAGAAATTCATCTCTTTTCTTATGTTCACATCACTATGGAAAGTCATAATTTTAAACAAGGGGTCCTCAACAGAACTAATCTCAATGTAGACCAGTGTCAAGCAAGGCTGGTTCATTTTCCAATTACTTATTACAAACTTTCTCACATTAAATCAATAAAATTTGACAACAGATACATAGACAATAGGTGCAGGAGTAGGCCATTCGGCCCTTTGGGCCAGCACCACCATTCAATATGGTCATGGCCGATCATCCAAAATCAGTACCCCGTTCCTGTCTTCTCCCCATACCCCTTGATTCCGCTAGCCCTAAGAGCCCTATCTAACTCTCTTTTGAATGCATCCAGTGAATTGGCCTCCACTGCTTTCTGAGGCAGAGAATTACACCAATTCACAACTCTCTGTGTGAAAAAGTGTTTGCTCATCTCAGTTCTAAATGGATTACAGAAAATCTTGGCTAACTACTTGAGACATCTGAAAGCATTGCAAAAAGGTTTGTGAGATCCAACGTGTGTACACAAGGCATTCTATAACCAGGCAAGATGAGCTTGCCCATAATACTGCTGATAAGAGCCATGATGAGCTAATATCACTTTAGTTCAGAATTGGGCAATACTTTCATGTTTGCAGTTTTCAAAATCCTCAGTACTAAGAAAAATTCCTGGAAGGACCTCTGATTAATTTGACAGAGACACAGGCTCAGTAAAACCTATAAAACCAACACATTTAAGTTTATTTTCTTTGGGAGAAAGGAAGTATTGTAACTCTGTAACCTTGTGAACAATAAATGTTGCTGTCAGCCTGTTTTGTTTCTTTCTTCAAGATTGGATCATTTGACTAACCACTTGTAGGCTGAAACAACATTGAAAGAAATGTTGATGCAATATGAGAGAACACAGCTTGTTTTGAGCTTTTCTGTTGCTTTTTTAGTTTAGTTTAGTTTAGAGATATAGTGCGGAAACAGGCCCTTTGGCCCACCGAGCAACGATCCCTGCACATTAACACTATCATATTACAAGGGCCAATTTACGCATCTTTCCAACTTTCCTTGCCCCCTTTCCCAACACCCCCCCTCCCCCCGGATATTTTGCCGAGAATCACCAGTGTTGGAGCTCCGTCCAGCGTGGCCTGTTGTTTTCAGAAGCCGTGGTCTCCAGTAAGAAGCAGCCGATTCAGAAACTCCAAGCCGCAGGGTGTGTTCCGATCCGTTCCGACACCTGAATTTCAATCATTCTGGCGAGAGGGCCTGTACATCGGAGGGTTCTCAGCCCCGACTATGGGTGAACAAAGAGGAAGATAACTGAACTTTATTGCCTTCCATCACAGTGAGAAATGTTGATTCCATTGTGGTGGATGTTTATGTTAAAGACATGCTTTATTTTAATAGAAGGTTTAAGCAGTGTAATTACTATTTTTTTGTCTCACTCTTCATAGTTGTATTACCAAGTTGAATGCAGGTGAAGTTTTTTATAGTAATTTAATGAACAACAGAGGTGTTAACTAGAATAACTTATCCTGAATTATATTGCAAATATAACATGCCCACATTGCTATACATCCTTTGGGATTCTCTCCAAGTTTACATTTTTTCACAGTTTTGAAATAACTGCAGTCCATGAATTCAATAGGGGAAAATGTATTTTAAGTGGTATTGGATTCCAGTCTTTATCGTGGAAATAGCACATAATAAAACTTATGTTTATCGCATTCCATGTGTGATGGTCACATATCCTAATGTGCAATGAATATGAACAGTACCATCAATTGTTGTGTAACGTTTATTTGAAGGCTCTGTGCAACAATTGTGCAAAGAAATAGCGTGGACCTACCTCAGAAAACAATGAAGTGATGAGATGTATTGAAAAAAATATACTTCCCAAAATCACTTGGTCAACTTTGTTCCAAAAAAATATACATATCCCTTTGTAACTTAATTGTAATGTATGGTAGACAAAAATGCTGGAGAAACTTGGGTGAGGCAGCATCAATGGAGCAAAGGAATAGGTGACAATAGACAATAGGTGCAGGAGTAGGCCATTTGGCCCTTTGAGCCAGCACCGCCATTCAATGTGATCATGGCTGATCATCCCCAATCAGTACCCCATTCCTGCCTTCTCCCCATATCCACTGACTCCACAATTTTTAAGAGCCCTATCTAGCTCTCTCTTGAAAGCATCCAGAGAACCTGCCTCCACCGCCCTCTGAGGCAGAGAATTCCACAGACTCACCTCTCTCTGCGAGAAAAAGTGTTTCCTCGTCTCTGTTCTAAATAGCTTACTCCTTATTCTTAAACTGTGGGTTCTGGTTCTGGACTCCCCCAACATCGGGAACATGTTTCCTGCCTCTGGCGTGTCCAAACCCTTAACAATCTTATTTGTTTCAATGAGATACCCTCTCATCCTTCTAAACTCCAGAGTGTACAAGCCCAGCTGCTCCATTCTCTCAGCATATGACAGTCCCGCCATCCCAGGAATTAACCTTGTAAACCTTCGCTGCACTCCCTCAATAGCAAGAATGTCATTCCTCAAATTAGGAATTTGACGTTTCGGGTCAAGACCCTTTTTCAGACTTTAATGTATGTTTTGTTAAATTGTTAGTCATAGTATTGAACATGGTAGACCAGTTGCATATCAGGTAGCAGGCACGCAGAAAATGAATGTCTGTGTCTTTCTGACCCTCTCTTTCTGTAAAGCAATTTGTTCGTTTAACCTACTGGTTATCCTCTCGTGTTGAGATACAAAGCATGAGAAGTTCTGATGGAGAGCACTGCATCTGAGTATCAAATAATAGGCAAGATTCCTCCCAATTTGGATAAGATGTGAACATTGACTGAATGAGCTTTGTGATGTATGCAAGACAATACACAGCCGAAGAAAACAAGACCCTCTGGCTATTGGATTTGCAGGCAAAAAACCTGTTGAAAGAATTGAGAAAGAAACAAAAACATAATTCTGCTGGCTAAAATGCCCATGCAAGATAAACCATAATGTACAGAGATAAAGGTGCCACTGTCTTTCTTCGCCCATAATGGCATTGTAAATAAAACTGTACAACAGACTAAATGCATTACAACCACAAGGCAAACCGCCTGGAAATAAATCCATTAACTGTTTATTTTATCAAGCACAGGAGCCAGAAGAATCCTTTGATACTTTATTCACGAGGAAAAACTGTTAGTAGCTCACTGCAGAATTGCAGATTTGAATGAGTTGGAGTCACAGAGTCAGAGAGCTACAACACATGGAAACAAGCCTTTCAGCCCACTTTGTTTGTGCCGACCATTCTGGGCTCGTCTCATTTGTCTGCATTTGATTTAGTTAAAAGCGATCAGATTGCTTGCAGTGTTTAGGGGTCTATACTTGGGGAAGAGCTACTGAGAAAGGTTTAATCGTAGAAAAGTACCCACGGACAGGTAAAACTGTGGAAGCACCCAGAGCTAGGCTACAAATGTTAGTGAATCCAACAAATTGCTTAGTTAAATAAAATAACTTAAAGCCAGCTGGAAATGTTGGTTGGCAGACCATCAGAAGCAAATACATGTAGTGAGGAAATGAGATGAAAAACAGAAAAATATGAAAGTAAATCAAGAAGCAAATAATGTGAAGGGCAACATTACCAGATGGAGGATAAAAATACTTCTCATATGGGAAAAAAAAGTGTGCCCAGTGGGGATTGTAAAATTATTTCTATGAACAGAGTACAATGAAGACATAGAGGGAAGGAGCCTTGCAGGGATAGATTATGGTCAAAGAACCAGTAACAGTTGAACAAAATATACTAGGTGCCAAATGAGATCAATTCTGCCAAGAACTAGAGTGTTGGAAACACTCAGGAGTTCAGATAGCATCTGTGGAAAGGCAGACATTTTACATTTCAGATTAAAAGCCCTTCATCAGACCTGAAACATCAACTCAGTTTTTATTTCAGATTCCCAGCATCTATAATCTTTTGATTTTAAATCCTGTAAAAGTATTACTTGAAGGGCAACCAATGGTATTTGAACTTGACTCAGTAGCAATGTGTAATACCTTCTCAAAACATCAGTCTGTCTAAAAACAACACAATAATCACTGATATGGCCTCAGCTACAAACGAATTCAACAAATTCTTTGTTGGTGTTGGTCCTGACTTGGCCGGAAAAATTGCAAAGACTGGTAGCAGCGATGGTGTAGAAAGTAAAGAGATATATGTAAAGGATACAATATTTATAAGAGGGACTGAAGAAAAAGAAATTATTGACACTGTAAAAAAACTCAAAGAGTAAGAAATCCACAGACTGTCATGATATTGACATGTTTACAGTTAAAAACATTATAGAATGCATAGACCTCTGACTCACATTTGTAATCAGTCCCTTCAAACCGGTGTATTTCCCAACAAAATGAAAACAGCTAAAGTCATACCAATATATAAAACTGGAGACAAACATGTACTTTCAAATTACAGACCCATTTCACTGCTTCCACAGTTCTCCAAAACACTGGAAAAAATATTTTACACAAGACTGGACGAATTTATCACCAAACATAACATACTGTACGAACAACAATATGGTTTTAGAGCTAACAGAACAACTTCATTTGCAATTATTGAATTTATAGAAAAAATTACTAAGGCAATAGAAAATAAAGAGTATGCAGTAGGGATTTCTTTGGACTTAAAAAAGGCATTTGACACCGTAGACCACAAGTTATTAATAAAGAAACTACAAAGATATGGCATTAGAGGCATCGCACTATCATGGCTATCCAGCTACCTACAGAACCGGGAACAATATGTCAAAATACAAAACCATAAATCACAATTACTGCAGGTTACGTGTGGGGTGCCCCAGGGCTCAGTGTTAGGGCCATTATTATTCATTTTGTATATCAATAATATATGTGAAGTGTCAAAAACTCTTGAAACTATTCTCTTCGCTGATGATACTAACTTACTCTGCTGTGGAGACAACTTGGAACAGCTCCTGGATAGTATGGAAAAGGAATTGAGCAGGATGAAGATCTGGTTTGACGAAAAGAAACTCACATTGAATTTAAGTAAAACAAAATTCATAATATTTGGAAATCGATCAACCAACACGGAGAAAAAGCTCATGATAAATGGCACAGAAATAGAAAGAGTATCTGAAATAAAATTTCTTGGAGTATTAATTGACAACAAATTAACTTGGAAACCTCACATAAATTATATTAAAGCCAAAATATCCAAATCAATTGCAATACTGAATAAAGCCAGAGACCTACTAAATCAAGCCTCCCTGTATATGTTGTACTGCTCCCTCATACTCCCATACATGATCTACTGTGTGGAGGTATGGGGGAACACATACAAAACAAATACACATCCAATCTTCATCCTCCAAAAAAGAGCAATACGAATTATACATAAAACCACCTACAGACAATCAACAAAACCATTATTTATCAGACTAAAAATATTAAAATGTCAAGATCTGAAGATAATAAAACTATCCAAATTATGTTCAAAGCAGCTAATCAGCAATTGCCTTGTAATATCCAGGGGTTGTTCCAATGGAGAGAAAGCAAACACAACCTGAGAGGAACCTATATATTCGAAAAACCGGCAATAAGAACTAATGCAAAACTCCATTGTGTTACAGCAAAGGGTGTTAGTCTCTGGAATAACTGCCATGATGAGCTGAAAAAATGTAAGACTCTATTCAAACTAAAAACACTCTTCAGAAACAAAAGATTGAATGGTTATGAGCTGGACCAGTGATTTTCTTTTCTGTTTGGTTATTTCTTGTTTGTGGACTGTTCAACAGATTTTGGGTCCATTTGTTCCCATTATTTTGTTTTTCCATGAAAATGTATAGAAAATAAGAGGGGGTAGGACCAGAAAAGTTTTCGAACTTCTTCTTACCCCTTTTGAACATGAACGATATTATTTGTATTATTTGAGTTACTTATTTGTTTGTTTTCCTTTGTGTTTTCTTTTCTTTTTTTATTGCTTACAAGTTTATTTGTGTTTGTATTTTTTAACATGTTCAATAAATTAATAAAGTAAAGTAAAAGTAAGTCTCTATGCTGAGGACTTTAAATCTATGCGTCATGTTCAAGACTGCATTCAAATTGTCTGGGTGATCTTTTCAGATCAACTTAACAAATAAAGAATTGTGTGCGGTGGATTTCAGCAAAGCTGAACAGAATGATGACATTCCTATTCTTGGAAGTAATGCAGTAAATGGGATTGCTAAAGGGAAATGACAAAAGGATCCTGCAAAAGATAGTGAAAAGAAGATGGACACAAAATGGGCACCACCCTCCAGTCAAAGACTGGTGAATCTGTGGAATTCATTGCCACAGACGGATGTGGAGGCCGTCAATGGATATTTTTAAGGTGAGGATTGACAGATTCTTGATTAGTAAGGTTGTCAGGGATATGGGGTGAAGGCAGGAGAATAGAGTTGCGGATAAAAGATAGATCAGCTGATTGTCTATGGTGTAGTCAGGATCCAAGAAAGAAATGCAGAGTTTTTACATAGAAACATAGAAACATAGAAATTAGGTGCAGGAGTAGGCCATTCGGCCCTTCGAGCCTGCACCGCCATTCAATATGATCATGGCTGATCATCCAACTCAGTATCCCGTACCTGCCTTCTCTCCATACCCTCTGATCCCCTTAGCCACAAGGGCCACATCTAACTCCCTCTTAAATATAGCCAATGAACTGGCCTCGACTACCCTCTGTGGCAGGGAGTTCCAGAGATTCACCACTCTCTGTGTGAAAAAAGTTCTTCTCATCTCGGTTTTAAAGGATTTCCCCCTTATCCTTAAGCTGTGACCCCTTGTCCTGGACTTCCCCAACATCGGGAGCAATCTTCCTGCATCTAGCCTGTCCAAACCCTTAAGAATTTTATAAGTTTCTATAAGATCCCCTCTCAATCTCCTAAATTCTAGAGAGTATAAACCAAGTCTATCCAGTCTTTCTTCATAAGACAGTCCTGACATCTCAGGAATCAGTCTGGTGAACCTTCTCTGCACTCCCTCTATGGCAATAATGTCCTTCCTCAGATTTGGAGACCAAAACTGTACGCAATACTCCAGGTGTGGTCTCACCAAGACCCTGTACAACTGCAGTAGAACCTCCCTGCTCCTATACTCAAATCATTTTGCTATGAAAGCTAACATACCATTCGCTTTCTTCACTGCCTGCTGCACCTGCATGCCCACTTTCAATGACTGGTGTACCATGACACCCAGGTCTCGCTGCATCTCCCCTTTTCCTAGTCGGCCACCATTTAGATAATAGTCTGCTTTCCTGTTTTTGCCACCAAAATGGATAACCTCACATTTATCCACATTATACTGCATCTGCCAAACATTTGCCCACTCACCCAGCCTATCCAAGTCACCTTGCAGTCTCCTAGCATCCTCCTCACAGCTAACACTGCCCCCCAGCTTCGTGTCATCCGCAAACTTGGAGATATTGCCTTCAATTCCCTCATCCAGATCATTAATATATATTGTAAATAGCTGGGGTCCCAGCACTGAGCCTTGCGGTACCCCACTAGTCACTGCCTGCCATTGTGAAAAGGACCCGTTTACTCCTACTCTTTGCTTCCTGTTTGCCAGCCAGTTCTCTATCCACATCAATACTGAACCCCCAATGCCGTGTGCTTTAAGTTTGTAAACTAATCTCTTATGTGGGACCTTGTCGAAAGCCTTCTGGAAGTCCAGATACACCACATCCACTGGTTCTCCCCTATCCACGCTACTAGTTACATCCTCGAAAAATTCTATAAGATTCGTCAGACATGATTTACCTTTTGTAAATCCATGCTGACTTTGTCCAATGATTTCACCACTTTCCAAATGTGCTGCTATCCCATCTTTAATAACTGACTCTAGCAGTTTCCCCACTACCGATGTTAGACTAACTGGTCTGTAATTCCCCGTTTTCTCTCTCCCTCCCTTCTTAAAAAGTGGGGTTACGTTTGCTACCCGCCAATCCTCAGGAACTACTCCAGAATCTAAAGAGTTTTGAAAGATTATTACTAATGCATCCACTATTTCTGGAGCTACTTCCTTAAGTACTCTGGGATGCAGCCTATCTGGCCCTGGGGATTTATCGGCCTTTAATCCATTTAATTTACCCAACACCACTTCCCGGCTAACCTGGATTTCACTCAATTCCTCCAACTCCTTTGACCCGCAGTCCCCTGCTATTTCCGGCAGATTATTTATGTCTTCCTTAGTGAAGACGGAACCAAAGTAGTTATTCAATTGGTCCGCCATATCCTTGTTCCCCATGATCAACTCACCCGTTTCTGACTGCAAGGGACCCACATTTGTTTTAACTAATCTCTTTCTTTTCACATATCTATAAAAACTTTTGCAGTCAGTTTTTATGTTCCCTGCCAGTTTTCTTTCATAATCTATTTTTCCTTTCCTAATTAAGCCCTTTGTCCTCCTCTGCTGGTCTCTGAATTTCTCCCAGTCCTCCGGTATGCTGCTTTTTCTGGCTAATTTGTACGCATCATCCTTCGCTTTGATACTATCCCTGATTTCCCTTGTTATCCACGGATGCACTACCTTCCCTGATTTATTCTTTTGCCAAACTGGGATGAACAAATTTTGTAGTTCATCCATGCAGTCTTTAAATGTCTTCCATTGCATATCCACCGTCAACCCTTTTAGAATTAATTGCCAGTCAATCTTGGCCAATTCACGTCTCATACCCTCAAAGTTACCTTTCTTTAAGTTCAGAACCATTGTTTCTGAATTAACAATGTCACTCTCCATCCTAATGAAGAACTCAACCATATTATGGTCACTCTTGCCCAAGGGGGCACGTACAACAAGACTGCTAACTAACCCTTCCTCATTACTCAATACCCAGTCTAAAATAGCCTGCTCTCTCGTTGGTTCCTCTACATGTTGATTTAGATAACTATCCCGCATACATTCCAAAAAATCCTCTTCCTCAGCACCCCTGCCAATTTGATTCACCCAATCTATATGTAGATTGAAGTCACCCATTATAACGGTTTTGCCTTTGTCGCACGCATTTCTAATTTCCTGTTTGATACCATCTCCAACTTCACTATTACTGTTAGGTGGCCTGTACACAACACCCACCAGCGTTTTCTGCCCCTTAGTGTTTCGCAGCTCTACCCATACCGATTCCACATCCTGCAAACTAATGTCCTTCCTTTCCATTGCATTAATCTCCTCTCTAATCAGCAACGCTACCCCACCTCCTTTTCCTTTCTCTCTATCCCTCCTGAATATTGAATATCCCTGGATGTTCAGCTCCCAGCCTTGGTCACCCTGGAGCCATGTCTCCGTGATCCCAACTATATCATAGTCTATGGTGTAGTCAGGATCCAAGAAAGAAATGCAGAGTTTTTGTGTGAGATGTTTTGTTCAATGGATGGCACAGTGGTGCAATAGTAGAGTTACTGCCTTGCAGTGGCAGATACCTAGGTTTGATCCCGATTAAAGCTGTCTATATGGAGTTTGTATGTTCTCAGTGACAGCATGGGTTTTCTCTGAGTGCTCCGGTTTCCTCCCACACTCCAAAGAGGTACAGGTCTGTGGATTCATTGGTTTCTGTAAAATTTAAATTTTGCATACGATAGTGCTAATGTACAGAGTGAACGCTGGTTGACGTGGACTCGGTGGGCCAAAGGACCTGTTTCCATACTGTATCTCTAAAGTCGGAAGCCTAAAAATAATTTTTTTGTTAGTTGAACTTTTTGCTATTCATTTGGTATCTTGGTAAATGATTCTAAGACACTCATGTCATTTTAGCACACATTTTCATGAGAAATTTCAACCTGTGAAAAAGGATTAGACTAAGCACAATTGTCCAAACTCAAATATGTACCTGTGTTTTGTCACTCTGATTTATTATATCACTTTTCTAAGTACAGAATGTACTGCAATGTCCAACATTGCCTCTTGTGAGAATAGATTTTTTAAACTGTGGCTCTGTGAAAATATCAATATTATATCATGGTGTTTTAGATCTTTCTTTTCACTGAGGTATTAATAGTGTAGATTGGTTTATACATGAAAGCCAATCATAGTAGAATAGCATCGTTAACTCCGCCCTACTGTATGATTCATACTAACACCCACTTCCTACATTAGTCAGTCTTGGAAGCAGTCACGATGTACTAACAACTAACGACCTGCAGTACCTGTATAATATGGATACTGATTAAAGATGATCTTGAACTTCAGATTGTGAACTTTGGCTATTTACAAATAGTATCTGTATTAATTGTATCTGCAATATATGCAGATTTTGACTATATGAATAAAATGTCTTAAAACCATAGAACAGTACAACTCTGAATGAAATGTTTCTCTCCATCAAGTTTGTGTCAGTTTTGTGCCATTGGTTTTAAGATCTTATAATAAGATACTGCAGATACTGGTTTATACCAACGATAGACACAAAATGCTGGAGTAACTCAGGCAGCATCCCAGAAAACAAGGATAGGTGACGTTTCAGGTCAGAACTTTTCTTCAGACTGATTGTATGAGGGGGCTGGAAAGGAAGCTGGAAAAGAAAAGGGGCAGGACAGGGGATGGCTGGTAACAGGTGAACACGGGTGAAGGGATTATTCAGTAGGTAGATTGTTGGCCAGAGATGATGAGAAAGGTATGGGCCCGAGACGATAAGGCATTGCAAATTGTAAAGCTCAGGGATAGAAAAGTGGCAAATTGTGTATCTATTATAAATGGTAAAACTTAGGGGGGGATGAATCCAATGTGAGGTCAGCCAAGTTTCAGGAGAGAGGATAGACACAAAATGCTGGAGTAACTCAGCGGGACAGGCAGCATCTCTGGAGAGAAGGAATGGGTGACGTTTCGGGTAGAGACCCTTCTTCAGACAGGAGAGAGGATCTTTTCTTTGATCTTTTTTGAGCTTCACCTCTTTTAAGCCATGATCAGATTTGTTTCCAGATGATTATTGAATATGGTTGTGCTACTTTTTTTCAGTAAGTTGTTAATCTAAAAGGTGGACCATCCAAATTTGTTGAGTTATTTTTAAGGCAGAAATAAATAGTTTTCTGCTCAACAAGGGGATGAAAGTGTATGTGTTAATGGTGAATGTAAAGATCAGGCACGATCTTGTTAAATAGTGGAGCAGGCGTGAGGATCTGACATTACACTGGCTCTAAATTGACTTATTGATATGGTATTAAGCAAATAATGCATTGGTCTTTATTCAAGTGTGTTGGAGTTATCCAGAAAACAAGCTGTGCAATAATTATTGTCAATAGATTTCTGCGGTTGCTTCACCATTTATATAAATAAATAAAAGTCTTATTACTTAAATGCTTTATCTTTGTTTTTTCCTGTTTTCTAATCATTTATTCATTTTATAGTTTGCTACACAAGATATATTTAATTTACATTTCCTGATTTCATTTTGTTTGATACACATACTTCCATTAAATACATGCTTATTTTTTTAACTAATTGCTAGAATCTCTTGAGAAGTTCTAATTCCCAAATAGATTTTATTTTATTTGAAATCCATAAGCAATTAGCAGCTATCATTTTGCCTTTTTAACAAAAATATATTTTGCTCTTTACAACTCTACTGGATTACAAACATTAGCCCACGGCCTTGCATCTAAACAAAAATATAGGCCATCAAACACATTATTTTTATGAATCCCCAGCTAATTGTGTCTGAGCAATGTGTCTGGAAAGGCAATTGGTAATTGGTAGAATTCTTAAATACATTATCTTATCAGGTTGAAATATCTCACAACTTAAAATTATTTTCCATATTTTGGTCTCAATCAAATAAAGAAATCCTGGAGTTCTATAATTTTACTTTGTGATTGCTTTATGAATTAACAATTATCCACAATGTCAAACAAGCAATTCTCATGGAAAATACCACTTCCAATCCATTTTCTTAATTTTTATGGGTTCTTTTTGATTTATTAATGTAGGTCCAAATCAGCAAATTTAATTGTGAATAGCAGGAAAATTAGGATTTCAACATATGAATGGTATACAAAATCATTGAAAGATAAGACACTGGTGATTGAAGTGTCACATTTAGTTTTGATCACCCTGCTGTAGAAAAGATGCCATGAAGCTGGAATGAGTGCTAAGATTTAAAAAGATTTTGCCAGGATTCAAGGGCCTGATCTATAGGGAGAGAATGGGCAGACTAGATTTTATTCATTGATGCTCAGGAGGCAGAGGGGTGATAGAGGTGTATAAAATAATGAGGGGAATAGATTGATTAAATGCACTCCAGGGTAGGGGAAGCAAAAATCAGAGGCGCATAAGTCCAGTGGAACATTGACAGTGGAAAGATTTAATAGGAAACGAAGGAGCACCATTTTCACACAAAGGGTGATGGGTATATGAATTAAGACATGTGGATAGGCACATGGACAGAAAGAGTTAAGATGATTTGGGCCAAATGTGGCCAGATGGGACAGGCCGAGACGTGGCATTTTGGGCAGCATGGATGAGTTGGATTGAAGAGCTGGTTTCTAAAAAAAAATTGGGCTGTAAGAATCCAGCCTCAAAAATTTAACGGTCTCGTCCATAACTCCCTGCTGTTGGAAAAAGCACTGTGTAAAAATCTTTCTTAACAGTTGCTATTGCCTGTTAGTTGGTAATCAATGAAGATTTTGTAGATAATTAGATGTGCTTTTCATCACCTTAATTCTGCATGACTGGTTCAAAGGGATCATTTCCAAAGCCATCACAACTTGATATTGTTACCAGGTGTTTAATTAAATATTGAATTAAAATTTGAAATAGCTAACATCTACTAAAATGCCAAAATAAATATAGCATTTGTATTTGGCTATGGAATATTCCCTGCCATGGAAAATGGCTACACATCAGCTGGAGAAGAATTTGGTTAGACTGAGCACCACAGTGAACAACTATTGCATATGGAAATATTACTCACCTGCTTTCTGATATTCGGGGCTCCACAACTTTCACTTCTGCACATCTGACCTCCTACTTCACTGCTTGACTCATCAGTGAGTTTAAGGACAGTTCCAGATCATACTGAATTGAGGGACTTACAGTAATTTTCATCTGCTCCCTCAGCTTTACCTTACTGTGGCCGGTGTACAAGCAGAAAACTAGTAAGATTAAACGAGAACTTACCAGTTTGAAGTTTGATCTGTATTTTATGAGGAGTTATGATGAGGGATTACGTGAAGAGCCCGCTCAGCACGCATGCGCGACATACTTCAAAGCAGCTGTGTGGAATCACAGACAGACACAGTTATTGAAATAAACATAGTAAAGAATAGGAGACCTTAGTTATCAGTTTGACCCATATTATTGAGGGTGGGAGCGGAGGGCATGTAATCCCTCATCGTCACTATTCATAAAATACAGATCAAACTTCAAACTGGTAAGTTCTCGTTTAAACTTACTATTTTACTTCGGAGTCACGTGAGTGACTATGTGAAGATTTTAAAGCTCTGTGATTTCAAACCGTGTAACAGTTCATACTTCACTCGCTGCCGAAGTCTTCGAGGGAGGAAGTATGTTATCGTAATCAAACGTGAATCTGTTTGTAAAAACAATAATGGTGTTATTAACAACAACAAGACCAAATGCTCCCCCGGGCTTAAATTATATATTTTTTGCAGATTCTTTTTCTGCAAACGATACAGGTTCTGTCAGTAGTTTGTTATAAAAGTTTGGAATGTATACTCCCTAGACATCCCGCTGTAGCCAGGATGTGGTCCATTGGGACGTCCATCCTCTTAGTCACTGATGTGGATGCTATCCTGGTGGAGTAAGCGTTACGTTAATATGTACTCCAGCAACTCCCAATACCTGCTTGAGCCACTTGAGATAGTTTGGCTCGTCACCCGACCATAACGTTTCTTGTGGCTGACCCATAAGGCTTTTTCTCTCCCTCGAGGATTACTTATTGTGTCGATGTAGTTCAATAAGTGGGTCATGACACATAACCGTGGTTCAGGTGGGTATGCCCGGAATTCCATAACTAGACCTGATGTTCTTGGTCTGCTCTGTTTGCCCAGTCCCTAATGGTAATGTAACATGGTGTAGTGGACCATATTGTCCAATCATAGTGGATGGAAGAAACTGGACTCTTTGTGCTGAGTCAAGGCCATCAGCATGTCCCTTCAGGGTGGGCTGTTCCAGGGTGAGGGACCTGGCTGGTGACCATCCCCTAAGGTACGTCAGGTCCATACTGACATCCCAGATTTGGGTGTACCTGGGTCTGGGGAATTAACCTCTCCTAAATTTGATCACCAGCGGGAGGTACCCTATGGCCTGTGGTCCTGGTGCCCGAGTTAAGTAGGCTGACAGAGCCCTTCTGGCTGAATCCTTCATTGTGGTGAAGACCTGCCAGAACTCCAGTACAGGTTTGTTGTAGTTGAATATGTAGTTCCTGTATTTGAATGGTATCTTCCCACTTCTTGATGTTCGCCAAGTATGTTCCCTAGTGGATATGCGATGGGATGCTATCCTTGTGTTGATAGCGCTATTGACAATCCAGGCCCAGCAGAGGTCTTCCCAATTCTGCAATCCAGGCCCAGTGATGGCCTTTTTAAATCTGCAATCCAGTAGTTTAATTTATCGTGACATGTGCGTAGTACCCGACTGATGAGGCCGTAGTACCTGATGAGGTAGGAAAAAAGGGGAAAAAACATAGATTAGATTCCCCCCTCATGCTTCCTAATTCAGTGGGAATTAATTCATTGCCCCTGCCTCAAATTTGGTTTCTTGCGACATACATCGGTATGTGGAGAATTCAATTGAATACAGTGAGATCGATTCGGATTCGGATTCGGATTCGGATTCAATTTATTGTCATTGCACTTTTCAGTGCAACAAAATGGTTTAGCCTGCAGTCATAACATAGAATAAATAACAAACACTCAACACAGTTTAAAGTCCCAAAGTCATTGTCTCTTCCCTCCTTGTTCTCCCTCTGCGCTGAGGCAATCCAAGCCTCCGATGTTGTGACCCCGCCGGGTGATGGTAAGTAAGTCCCGCGGCTGAATCCGTGCTCCGCGAACGGGCCGGTTCAAACTCCGCGGCCCGGGGCGGTCGAAGCTGCCGCCCTCCAGTCCAGCGGACGCAGCTGTAGTTGCGGGAGCTCCGGAAAAACAGGTCACCACCTGTGACCTGCGAGCTTCCGATGATGTCGTCTACTGGCCCGCGGCAGAGCCTCCGAGGCTCCAAAGTCGGGTCGGAAGTTGGGTCAACCACAGCCCCGAAGTCGGCCAGCCTTGCATTGGTAAGTCCTGGCTCTGCCTCCGCAGCCTCGAGGTCGGTCGCAGTTGGAGGCCGCCAGCTCCGCGATAGGCCTCAGCACAGACGGAAACGGAGACGGGGGATACGACAGGAAAGGTCGCATCCCCCCCCGAAGGAAGAGTCAAAAAACATGTTACACCCACCCCCCCCACACATACACAACTAAATAAACCGAAATAAACTGTAAAAACGGGACAAGAGAAAACAAAAAACAGAAAAGACAAACGGACTGCAGGCGAGCCGCAGTTGCAAGGCAGCGCCGCCACTTCCGGAGATATCGGGTGTTCCATATTGCTTTGTAATTCCAGAAATACTTGGGTTTAATATGTCTGTATACATTATTTAGCTCACCTAGTAGGTAAGTTTGCTGATGGTCGTATATTTTTGACGACCTGTAGTTTCCAATTGTTAAATAAATGTCACATGATATCGATTTATTCTGCCCAAGTGGTTTGTGTATGTCACTACTGTGATGTTGTTAATTATAAACGAACATGCAAAATGGTGCACTGCAGGATAATATGCTTTGCCAATAGAGCGTACTCAAAATTCCCAAACTAGGTTTTATGCCTAGTGTCTATAGTGATGACGACTCCAGATAGTCCATATGCCACCATGTTTTGGGTGTGGGTAGTTTGAACATTAGCACCTAGCCTTAATGGAAGGTTCAAGTTAAGTAGCTGGAACAGCTGCTACTAACTCCCAATACTCTTGCCACTGTTGAATGGTAGGTAGATACCAATAATTGTTACAGGTTGTGTCATACTGACTCTCCTATGCCAAGTTAGAGATAAGTGGGTAGAGTGTTGAATACCAGATAGTCAACAGTAGAGGATTTATATTTCAAGGTACTGCAATAGTGGTTGATGCGTGGAGTGGACGGAGCAAGCCCCTCCCCATCTCCCTGTTCCAAATCAATTGATATATGGTCCCTTGATAAGGGATGAGTCAAAATAAAACCAACAACAACAGATACTCCGCTTGATCTTAGTC
Source organism: Amblyraja radiata (assembly GCF_010909765.2). Classification (NCBI taxonomy): domain Eukaryota; kingdom Metazoa; phylum Chordata; class Chondrichthyes; order Rajiformes; family Rajidae; genus Amblyraja; species Amblyraja radiata. The sequence goes on along the minus strand of NC_045962.1, from coordinate 66,058,420 downwards.
AAGGCTGAGAGCAATGGTTTCAATCGTAGATATATCTGGATAGCATGACAAGCTCGGCTAAAAGAATAATAGCTAAAGCTGTGATAGCTTTACCCATGGATTAGTCGTTGTTAATATCATTGGAACATGCCATGACGATAGTTCCTTAATATAGCCAGGGCTGGAACCAGTTTGGCTGTAATAGCCATAGTCAATAATTAATACTGCCAAGTTATCTCCAAGTTTTTTGAATGGGTACCGAATAGTAAGCATCTTTTAAGTTGATGTCTACCATTAAGTATGCTTGGAATGAAAAGTGTTAAGTACTGGAGTCAGATACTTAAATAACCATCGAGAAACCATCAGGTAAAACCAACGTGCCTTTAATCATGGTTTCAGAGGGGGAAAGGAAGAGAGAGTGCTAACACTACCACCAGGGGTTTTATACTAAGCAAGCCCCCTTTGGTGGCTACCGGTATTACAATAGGTGTATGATATCACTTAAAGGGGCATAAACCACAATCCTCCCCCTTTAAAACCCTTAGTTTTACACAAAAACTAAGGGGAAAAGTACACCATACCTACAACAGATCATATAATAGATGATAAAATTACCTTATCACCTTCATCTTATATTTTGCAAGCACAATATAATAACACCATCACCAATACGTGAGGGAAAAAACAAAAACAAACACACACAGGAAACATCACTTAGTCAGTCCCGTATTCAATGTCAAAGTTCATCAATCAACCTCTGTGGCGGCCTTGATATTCTGGTTGAGCGTCTTAATACAGATTCTACAGGCGAACACCGCACTTCCGAGCTAGGGAACACCTGTTTTGGTATTGCAACCACCTGGTCAGGAACCTGTACTGCTACTTTAGCTGGTGAAATATCCAACGAAGGCATAGGTGCTTCTTTGGCAGCTAGAACAGGATAACAAGACATAGGCACAATAGGTTCCAATTCCTTATTCGACCATTGGCCCCCCATTGATACTGGCTGATCCGAAGCACTTAACCGAGTTTCCAGATGAGGAGCAATAGTAGACTGTACGATTTGATCCACATGCCGGCGAATCTGGCCATCGGCCGTGTTGACTGCATACATTAGAGGTCCTTGTACCTCCGCAACAACTCCCGGCTGCCATTTCTGGTTTCTATAATCGCGGGCAAGTACAGCTTCACCAACCTGGAAACTCCTGGTAAGACGTTGAGGTGCACAATGGAACACTTTCTGTTCCACTTGTCTTCTAAGATCAGGACGAACTAAGTCCAATTTGGAACCCAACTGTCTGTTGAAAAACACCATCGCAGGTGATTGACCTGTTACAGCATGAACTGCATTTCTATAGTTGAACAAAAAATTGTCCAATTTATGTTGCATAGGCAGATCCTCATGTTTCATTGCTTTAAGCGCCTTCTTAAAGGTCTGTACAAAACGCTCCGCCAGTCCATTTGTTGCTGGATGATAAGGTGCCGACGTACAGTGTTTAATGCCATTAGTCTTCAGAAACTTCTTAAAGTCTTCAGATACAAATTGAGGCCCGTTATCCGAACATATTTGTTCAGGCAAACCATACCTTGCAAAAATTGTTCGTAACGTCGCAATCATCTTCTGAGACGTAGTCGAGGACATCTTTATAACCTCTGGCCATTTCGAATGCGCATCTACTACCACCAGGAACATAGACTCTTGAAAGGGTCCTGCATAATCAATATGAACCCATTTCCATGGACCAGACAGCCATTCCCATGGATGGATAGGGGCCAATGGAGGTGTCTTCTGCTCAAGCCGACAGCCAGAACAATTTTTGGCCAATTCCTCAATCTGGCCATCAATACCTGACCACCATACATATGCACGAGCCAGACTTTTCATCTTAGTGCATCCTAGATGACCAACGTGTAGTTCCTCCAAGATTTGTTTCTGTAACTTTTGGGGGATCACCACTCTAGAACCACACATCACGGTACCCCTGCACGTAGACAATTGTTCTCTTCTTGCTGAATATTGAGGAAAACGAGAATCTCCTTCCGCTGGCCACCCTCGTACTGTTACATCATATACCCCTGAAAGAGTCCTATCATTCCTTGTCTCACGCTCTATACGTTTGTTATCCACTGGCAACACTTCACAAATGGACATATGAAACAATTCTGCAACATCAGTCATTGGTACATCACTTACAATCGGTAATGGCAATAAACCATATAATAACCATATAACAATTACAGCACGGAAACAGGCCATCTCGACCCCTCTAGTCCGTGCCGAACACATAGTCTCCCCTAGTCCCATATACCTGCGCTCAGACCATAACCCTCCATTCCTTTCCCATCCATATAACTATCCAATTTATTTTTAAATGATAAAAACGAACCTGCCTCCACCACCTTCACTGGAAGCTCATTCCACACAGCTACCACTCTCTGCGTAAAGAAGTTCCCCCTCATGTTACCCCTAAACTTCAGTCCCTTAATTCTCAAGTCATGTCCCCTTGTTTGAATCTTCCCTACTCTCAGTGGGAAAAGCTTTTCCACGTCAACTCTGTCTATCCCTCTCATCATTTTAAAAACCTCTATCAAGTCCCCCCTTAACCTTCTGCGCTCCAAAGAATAAAGCCCTAACTTGTTCAACCTTTCTCTGTAACTTAGTTGCTGAAACCCAGGCAACATTCTAGTAAATCTCCTCTGTACTCTCTCTATTTTGTTGACATCCTTCCTATAATTAGGCGACCAAAATTGTACACCATACTCCAGAATTGGCCTCACCAATGCCTTGTACAATTTTAACATTACATCCCAACTTCTATACTCAATGCTCTGATTTATAAAGGCCAGCACACCAAAAGCTTTCTTTACCACCCTATCTACATGAGATTCCACTTTCATGGAACTGTGCACAGTTATTCCCAGATCCCTCTGTTCACCTACATTCTTCAATTCCCTACCATTTACCATGTACGTCCTATTTTGATTTGTCCTGCCAAGATGTAGCACCTCACACTTATCAGCATTAAACTCCATCTGCCATCTTTCAGCCCACTCTTCCAACTGGCATAAATCTCTCTGTAGACTTTGAAACTCTTCTTCATTACCCGCAACCCCACCTATCTTAGTATCATCTGCATACTTACTAATCCAATTTACCACACCATCGTCCAGATCATTGATGTACATGACAAACAACAGTGGACCCAACACAGATCCCTGTGGCACCCCACTCGTCACTGGCCTCCAACCTGACAAACAACCATCCACCATTACTCTCTGGCATCTCCCATTCAGCCACTGTTGAATCCATCTTGCTACTCCACCATTAATACCCAACCATTGAACCTTCTTAACCAACCTTCCATGAGGAACCTTGTCAAAGGCCTTACTGAAGTCCATATACACAACATCCACTGCTTTACCCTCATCAATTTCCCGAGTAACATCTTCAAAAAATTCAAGAAGATTAGTTAAACATGACCTTCCAGGCACAAATCCAATCTTGACAAACTATCTGCATTCCCATGCAACTTTGTGCCTCTATACTGGATGTCATAACGATGTGCACCCAAAAACAAGGCCCATCTCTGCAAGCGCTGTGCCGTCATCAAGGGCACCCCCTTTTTTGGATTAAATATCGAAACCAACAGCTGATGATCCGTAATCAATGTAAATTTCTGTCCATATAAGTAATGATTAAATTTTTTAACACCCCATACAAGGCTAAGAGCCTCCCTATCAATTTGGGCGTAATTCTTTTCAGCCGTGGACAATGACCTTGATGCAAATGCAATTGGTCGTTCATGACCCCCTGGAAACTGATGTGAAAGCACTGCACCTATACCATAAGGAGATGCATCACAAGCCAGCTTAATTGGTATTGCTGGATCAAAATGTGCAAGCACCTTCCTTGATGTAATCAAGGCCTTACTATCAGCAAATGCCTTCACACATTCCAACGACCAATTCCATTTCACCCCTGATTTTAACAATCCATTTAATGGATACAGGATAGCAGATAAGTTTGGCAAAAATTTATGATAGTAATTTATCAGTCCCAGAAATGAGCATAACTGTGACACATTCACCGGAGCTGGCGCATTTACCACCGCAGCAATTTTGTCTGGTGATTTATGCAACCCATGTCTATCAATCAAATGTCCACAATACGCCAGTTGTTCCTTGAAGAAGTCACACTTGGCCTTGTTAGCCCTAAGGCCATAACGTTTTAACCTGCCCAACACCCGTTCCAAATTGGAGAGGTGTTCTTCCACCGTCCTACCTGTGATCAAAATATCATCCAAGTAACATTGGGTACCTGGAATACCTTGCAGCACCTGCTCCATGGCTCTCTGCCACATAGCCGGCGCCGAAGCTACCCCAAAAACCAACCTATTATACCTATACAAGCCTTTATGCGTATTAATCGTCAGGTAATGTCTGGAAACTTCCTCTACCTCCATCTGCAAATATGCTTGTGCCAGATCTATTTTAGAAAAATGTTGCCCTCCTGCCAATGAGGCAAAAATCTCATCAATCTTTGGCAATGGATATTGTACTACTTTTAACACTGGATTCACTGTAACTTTAAAATCACCACAAATACGTACTTTCTGTGCTAATCCCGGGCCATCCGGCAAAGCCTTTTTCATAACCGGCACAATAGGTGTAGCCCATTCACTCCAATCTATCCTTGAGAGCACTCCTTGTTGCTCTAAGTTATCTAATTCAGCTTCCACTGCTGGTCTAATTGCAAAAGGTACTGGTCGAGGTTTAAAAAACTTGGGGGCAGACCCCTCAGTAATTGATATAGTAGCTTGAATACCAACCAACTTGCCAAGTCCTGATTGAAACACCTCTGGAGCTGTTGCCAACACTTCAGCCAATTTACTTTTTGAGGGTCCTATTAACCCCCGCTCCCTATGCTTTACTTCAACCAATTTACTTTGCAAGGGCCCTGTTAACCCCAGCTCCCTGTGCTTTAATGAGTGAATAGTTGACCAATCAAATTCCAGTCTCCTAGCCCACTCTCTACCCAGTAATGGCCGTCCGCCTTCCCTCAGCACGTATATAAACAGATTCCTCACTGTCATACCATTGTACTTGGCTGATACCTCAATCCTTCCTTTTGGCCTAACCTTTTGACCCGTATAAGTTTTTAAAGCAATATTAGTCTTCTGCAACCGTTCTTGTGAAAAATACCTATAATAATCCTTCTCATTTATCACCGTTAACGCTGAACCAGTATCCAATTCTAGTTTCAATGAAACTCCTGAAATGGTCAACATTACCCACATTGTATCCAGTTCTGTCGAATTCTGCACTGCTTTAATCTTTAAGCAACTTACTTCTCTTGCTTCTAAGTCTGAGTCACTACAACTGCTGCTTACACTACTTTCCCTAACTTCATGGACTAACTTGGCCTCAGCCCCCAATGTCCTTGCTCTATAGTGTTCACTTCTACCAGGCTTCTTTGACCTACAAGCCCGTATAATGTGACCCACTTTTCCACATCCATTACATATTTTATCTTTAAACCAGCAATCTTTCTGATGGTGAGTGGTTTTTCCACACCGGACACATCTCTCAGCCTTTGGTAATAATTTATGGGTTTCAAACTCTGGACTCTTCTGTTGTATGGCCGCCGCACCCTCTTGGGCTTTCTCAAATGACATAGCCATTTCGATCCACAAATAAATCTATCCCGTAATGCTTGATTTAAAAAATCATCAAATTTACAAAATACAGCTAATGTTCTTAGCTCTGCCAGAAATTGTGCCACAGTTTCTTCTAACTGCTGGTCCCTTTTATAAAATGCAAAACGCTCAGATAAGAACAATGGTGCTGGATTCAAGTGTTCCTTTAATTTATCAGATATCTGTTTAAATGTTGCATTTGCAGCTTTTGTAGGATGTAACAACCCCTTTGCTAATCCATAAGTCTTAGCACCCATATAATTCAATAAATTCACAGCTTTCTTATCCTCTGCTATATCATTAACAGTACAGAAAACATCAAATCTTTCCAAATATGTGTCCCAAGTCTCTAAGTTGCTCTCGAAGATTCCAAATTTTCCTTTTATTGCCATGTTGCTCATCAATTAGCTTCAATAAAATTTGTAAAACTTGTAAAATGGCACCCTTCTCTTCCGTTTTTAGGCGTGCCAAAAATGGCGGTTCCCGCTTTTGCACCCTTCTCTTCCGGTTTTTAGGCGTGCCAAAAATGGCGGTTCCCGCCCTGTCTGCGCCCTTCTCTCGCAGCGTTTCTTTTTCCTGGACCCTCTAGGTCCGTTTCCAACCAGTCTCTTCAGCCTCCATCGGGTATACAGGCCTCTTTAACTGCTGAAACTGGAAAACCCCCACCGGCACACTATGCACACTATGCACTACCGACGGTATTCACCCCAACTACCAATGCGTTCCTGGGGCCCGCTCTCCGAGGTCACTTCTCCCCCTTGACTGCACTTTGCCCCAACACTCACAACTTTGGAGCTCCAGTCCAGCCTCAACCACACACCCGCCTCTACCAAGCTTCTTTGCTTTGGGAGGGTGCGGGGAGCGTTCTCCACTCGATCTTTCAGGATGCCGAGGTTGGTAAGACATCAGGGTTCTTTAATCTCGTCGCCACTGTTAAGTACTGGAGTCAGATACTTAAATAACCATCGAGAAACCATCAGGTAAAACCAACGTGCCTTTAATCATGGTTTCAGAGGGGGAAAGGAAGAGAGAGTGCTCACACTACCACCAGGGCTTTTATACTAAGCAAGCCCCCTTTGGTGGCTACCGGTATTACAATAGGTGTATGATATCACTTAAAGGGGCATACACCACAAAAAGGTTGGCAGTTTCAATATTCCAAGTGTGGCCTGGCGAGATACTCAAGTGGCAAGTCAATGACGGTGCGACATATACCATGTTGGGATTTTTAGAGCCAAAGGTTCATACTGGGTTTATTATGACCCCTTGATATCAATGATGGCGACATTACCATCTTGGTTAGTTGGTACCAAAGGTTCATATAGGCTTCTATATGACCCCTGTGTAATTATTACCCCCAGTTGCTAGTCCCTCATGTTCTTATTAGTGGGAGGGTAGACCCCTAGGGTGCATGCTGTACTGGTATTGTATGTCCCTGGGAAGGGACATATCAGCTATAAACTGATAAGGCAGTTACTAGTAATCTTAGCCAAAAGGCCGAGCAGGATGGGATCTAATTTAATTTTATCCTTGAATGCTTTGTTAGTACAAACCCTTCATCTTTTTTGTGATGGCAGGAACCATACCTATCTTATTTCACTGTTGTTCCGTGGTGTGTTCATCTCTTCGGTTTCCGGTTCCTTGTCCGTAGGGATAATAATATATAATAATAGTAATAAACTTTATTTATAAAGCGCTTTAAACAACCGCAGTTGCCACAAAGTGCTGTACATAAGAACTCATGGACAAAAAGTTATTACAAACCATTAAAAACCGTAAAACGAAGGACTAAAAACAGCAAAAAATTAAAAGACATTAAAAGCACTAAGAACAGGAGCAATGTCTCAGCCAGTGTCAAAAGCCAGAGAATAAAAATGAGTTTTTAGGGAGGATTTGAAGATGGACAGTGAGGGGGCCTATCTGATGTGCAACGGCAAGGTGTTCCAAAGTGCCGGAGCAGCAACAGAAAAGGCTCTATCCCCTCTGAGCTTCCGCTTAGACCGTGGTACCTCATAGTGTTGGATAGTGTTGTTGGCGGTGGCACATTTTTCCAGGGGGCCCGCTCTGGACCCTGGCCTGAAAAAACAGGGCTTACTGGGGGTTGGCATGCGGGCCCCGAGCTTACACCAGTACTATTAGGTGGACGCCTACTGGTGGACGCATAGAGGCACTGCTGCTGGTTTCGTGTGGTGCTCATTCCAGACCCTGCCCTCTAGATGCCGAATTTTGGATACTTCTCCAGTTTTTTAGGCTTGGTTTGATAACTTAGCCAGCTAACAGGATCTGTGGTTGAGAGGTCGGCATTCTCACAGTCCTGTAATTTTTAAGTTGAGGGCAGGTTTTATAACTTCCTAAGAAGTTGCGGAGCACTGCAAGCAGTAGGGTCAGGTGTTTTGCCATACTACCCTGTCCCTCTGAAATGAGCATGCGAAAATGATAACCAACGTCAGGGATATCAAACGCATTTAAAGGTATTTGGGTTTTAAAGCTATGCGCAATGTACCCCCTAATAACGGTGGGCACCTTGAGTAAATGCAATTTAGGGGAGGCGTGATGAATCCAACACCTCATGACTACCTGCCTTGGAGAGGTTTTTTGAAAAGAACAGGTAGTAAGCTGGCCATCAATAGAGACTGAAAAGCCATCTCGCTAGTGGTGGAGCCACATAGCGGCCACACCCAGCAGCTCTTCCTGATCCTGTACCTCAAGCATACTCCCGATAAACTTCAGCCAGTGACCCCTCTTCTTGACCAGTCCAGTCTGGTCCCCATCAATCCCTCGACAAGGGAGATGGCCAGTGCTGTTAGGCACTGGAGTGGGAGTGTTTGTTCCCTTGGCGGACTTGCCCCTGCTCCTGAGGCAAGTCTCGCTGGAGTTTTTAGCTCCATGACCTTCCTCTGGCTTGGAGAAACAGACACTCTTGATTCTTGTTTGAAGTGTTGATTCCATCTTCCGTGTCTGTCTCCAGCCTGAGGTTGGTCCTGACCTTGCTGTTAGAGGCTGTCTGCCGTTTTCTGGCGGCAGTTCAGCGGTTCTCGGGCGGCGAGTCTCCTTGTCGGGAGTCTGCAGGGGTGCCGGCCGGTTTTTAAATTTCCCTCCAGTCCGCTGCTGTTGGTCAGACAGCTGTTTAGCGGACTGGGCATCAGCGCAGCACCCGTGTCTGTGGACCGCAGCGTGTGCGGTCCCGTTGCCGCCTCTCCCCCCTCCACTGTCGGCTCCTTCCCTGGATTCGAACGGGGGCCGCTACCCTGTGCTGCTTTGCTCCCCCTGGAGCAAAAACAAACGCGAAGTCGCTGGTTTAAACTGAAGGTAAGTACTTACCTAACGTACCTTTCCTTCAGGCTTGTAACGGGAGCGCCTGACTCCCGCTGCGTTGCTGTTGCCTGCGTGAACGCAATGTCGCGCATACGTGCTGAGCGGGCTCTTCACGTAGTCACTCACGTGACTCCGAAGTAAAATCAAGTAATTTGAATGAGTTTATACACCTTCATGAAAAAGATACAGTTTCAGTTAAAAATTCTTCTTGCTTTTTATTGTTTATGCTTTAAAATATACGTTTTATATATAAATTAAATGCATTTTTTTTTCATTTATAAACATTTTCTTTGTCAATTACTTGCAAATATTGAAGCTGTTTTTTTTAAACATTTCTGAATATCACCCATTTAAAAGAAGGAAGCATATCTTTAAATACAATAAAGAATTGTAAAAAGCTGCAGATGCTGGAATCTGGAGAAAGAAAAACTGCGGAGGAACTCAATGGGTCCTGAAACATCTGTTTGGGAAAGGAGCTGTCAACATTTCAGGTCTTGAATCTGCATCAGGACTTGATTATTTCAGTCGTATTGCTGAGTCTCAACTTAGAATGGCAACTCCTGATAGATGCAGTCGACATGTCACATTCCTCCAGCAGTTTGTTTTTAGCTTTAAAACAAAGGTCTGACCGACACCTTTAGGACAGTCCTGTGGCTAGTCTTCAGGCCTGAGCATCTGAAGAAGAATTCTCACGTATGCTTCACTCCAGCTTGCCGAGTGGCCTTCAATCATCTGAATGGTGGCCGATTTGGAAAAGGGGAGATGCAACGAAACCTGGGTGTCATGGTACACCAGTCATTGAAAGTAGGCATGCAGGTGCAGCAGGCAGTGAAGAAAGCAAATGGTATGTTAGCGAATGGCTGTTTCTATGCATTCGGTATTTAATTAGGGATTGTCCTTATGTATAGCAACAACCTTCCTGATCTGTATGCAAAAACTGTATTTTGGTACATGTGATAATAAAAAGAATCATTGAAAAGAACCATTGTCCAATTCCTAGAGATTCTACCTACTCATTAGCATACTACCAGGGAGAATTTACAGTTGGCAATCAACCCATCGATGTTCTCTATCATTAGGAGATGGAAGGACCATGGAGCACCTGAAGGAAATCCATGGATACACAGGGAAAATGTGCAAATGACACACAGCCAAACCCAGAAGCCAGGATTGAACCTGGAGCTCGGGAGCAGTGGGGCAGCAATTCTACGAGCTGTGAAACAGTGCTGCCCTTTGTTGGTTCAAACATTAAGTAAACTATTAGCCTTTACTTGATTATCTCTGTGGGAGAACACTGCAACAATAGTTTTAGTATAGCGTAAGGTTATCTAAGCGCAAGGAGGAGGATAAAGAATTGGTCTTAAATGATGATGATCAAGCTCTCTTATATCTATTTGAACAGATCATTAAACATCATGTAAAGATATTCTTGTGCAACAATAGATTTTGATTAGGACATCAATATTTTGTGTATGCACTGCTTCTGAATGATTTTTCTGAATGGGATGCATCAGGGAAAGCAATCAGTCCACAAAAATATACTTACTTTTTCAATGAGAAAAGGAAGTAATAGTGTGGCACTTGGCCAAAAAGTACAGACGCTTTCTCAAAATTCACTGGAAAAACTATCCAGTGAACAATTTGAAAAAAAAACTATTAAATCTGAACCAGTCATAAGGGCAGTCTCCCAAGCAGTTGTGATAACTTTGCCAGGAACTTGACTGAAATCCCAGATGGCCTCATACACAGGCTGTTTCTTAGAAATTATGGAGGCTGATTAGGAGAGCACTTGAAGTAATTTATTTCAAGGTACTAACTGTCCAGCAAAATCAATGAATGAAAGAATGGCTCTGTGATGAACCTTGTTGATGGTGAGAAATGTTGTGAGAAACATAGAAAATTACATAGATCAGCACAAGAATAGACATTTCAGCCCACTAGATTGTGCCAAACATGATGCTGACCAATTCTTATCAGCCTGCACGTAATCCATACCTTCAATTTCCTGCATATCCATATCCCTATTCATAAGTTTATTAAATGCCATGATTGTATCTGCCTCAACCACCACCCCTGGCAGCACATCTCAGGCACTAACCATCAACTGTGTAAAATAACTTGGCCCACCCATCTCCTTTAAACCTTTGTCCTCTCACCTTAAAGGTGTGCCCTCTCATATTGAATTTTGCATCCTGGAGAAAGGTTTCTGACTGTCTATCTTTGCCTCTCATCATTTTATATACTTCTATCTGATACTTTGCAACCTCTGGTATTCCAGAGAAAACAATATAAATATGTCCAATATCTTCCTGCAGGAAATACCATGCTAATTCATACCTCTTTCTGGTAAAGGTAGACTTGACCAGTTATTTGGTCAAGATAGGCTTGACCAGAGCATCTGGAGAAATCCCACGTGGTCACAGGAAGAATGTAGAAACTCTGTACAGACTACACCCGTAGTCAGGAACAAACCCATGCTCTAAGGCAGCAACTGTACCGTTGTACCACGGCACCGTATTAGATGACAAACTGTGTTCATATTCTTTAAGTCTTTGTTCCACCAAAATAATGTTTGTGGATTTATATTAGGTAAAATTATGAACATCTTTAAAAAATAATAATTGAATTCTGCTTCCAATCCTTTAATTTAGTTAGATACAAAAATTGTGTTACAGAGAATACAATCTCCTAAAGCATGTTTGAAAATCCAAGAAATCAATCCAAAAACGATTGCAACCTGAAACGTCACCTATCCATGTTCTTCAAAGATGCTGTTGCTCCAGCAGGTTGTGCCCTGTTGTGTAAAGCAGCATATTTAGTTCCTTGTTTCTACAAATGCATCCTGATCTATGACCAATAATTCTGCAGATTGTTTTGTATTACGGAGACACAAGGGATAAAATATTCCAGTTACATATTCATCAATGTTAATTTCAATATCCCCAACGTGTACATTGGCTGTGCATGGAATCATGGAAGATTCAATATAAAGGAGATAATTTGATCCATTGTATCCAGGCTGACCAAAAACAAGAGTTAATCAGATAACTTCGATTGTTCAGGAACAATAGCTCCAAGTGCTCAATTACAAGTCCATTCTTTAAATGCAATGGTGTTTGCACCATCACTGTTATATGTTCTTTCCACTTCTATTGATTATTTTCACTATTTACATTCTTCATCCTTAATGATAATGCTTGTATCCACATCCTCGTTAAGTAAAACAAATGCATAATATTCATTTCAAACAATACAAATCTCCTGTTATATGTTCTTTCCTCGTGTATTGATCATTTCTACTATTTACATTTTTCTTCCTTGTGTCGACATCCTCTTTAAGGAAAATAAATGCATAATATTCATGTAAAACAATACAAATCTTCTACAGTATCTCTGCAACACGGGCTGTATATTTGGACAAATGGCTTTCTTTTTAATCTTCCTTATTTTCCAGTTTTATCGAAAAACTGCAAGCTTTTTATTTATTTTTAATTGTCTCATTGAGCAGCCGATAAAAAGAAGGAAAGGTGTAGCTTATTGGGAGCAGCCATGCTGGGAGAGAGGCTGTGTTTAGGGTAAGTGTGAAGTTTTGACTCAAGAGGCTTCAATGAGAAAATTGAGCAGAGGGTGAGAGTACAGTCTGCTGTTTCTTGTGTGTGATTGTTGTGGGTTTTTTTCTTCTTGGCTTTAGTGCAGTAGGAATGGCAGGTAGAATGGTGAAACATTCCTCCTGAAGGATGTAGGAAGTCAGGAAAACTGCTGGTGTCAATGATGACTATACCTGTGGGAAATGTGCCCAGATGCAACTGCTCACATACCACATTAGGGAACTGAAATTGTGGCTGGACAAACTCAAGATTTCCCGTGAGAATAAGAGCTTCATAGATTGGAGTTATAGTGAGGCGGTGACATCTAAGGTAAGGAAGAGAGTAGATGGGTGACCATGAGGAAAGGGAGTAGGCAGACAGTGCAGATGACCCCATGTGGGCATTCCCCTTCAAAACTGGTTTCAAAAAAGGTTATCCTTTTTGGTATTGTTGAGGGGATGACCCATGAGGGCTCAGCATCAACAGCAGTCAGGTCTGTGACACTGGGCCTGGATCTCAGACTCAGCAGGGAAGGGTAATGTTAAGCAGACCCATTATAGTAGGAGAGTTGTTAGTCAGGGGGACAGACAGGATATTCTGCGGCATCAATCAAAACTCCAAGATGGTTTGGTGTTTCCCTAGTGCCAGGGTCCAGGATGTCTTGGAGTGGATACATAACATTGTAAAGGGAGAGGGTGAGCAGCCAGAAGTCTTTACGCATGTTGGCTCAAATGAATTATGTAGGAAGAGGGATCAGGTCCTGCATAGAGAATATACGGAGTTAGGGAAAAGGTTAAAAAGCTTCCAGGGAAATCATCTCTGGCTTACTCCCAGTGCCAGGTGCTAGAGATGGTAGGAAGAGCTGAATAGAACAGGTTAATGCATGGCTGAGGAGTTGGTGCAGGGATTCAGATGTTTGGACCATTTGGGATCTCTTTTGGGGCAGAGGTGGACCTGTACACAAAGGATGGAAACCAGCAGAACTGGAGGCAAACCAGTATTGTGACAGGTAAGTTTTCAAGTGTTACTCGAGTGGGTTTAAACTAGATTGGCTAGGGCACTGGATCCAATGCAGGACTGGGGCAGGTAATGCCCCTGTCCCACTTAGGAAACCTGAATGGAAACCTCTGGAGACTTTGCGCATCACCCAAGGTTTCCGTGTGGTTCCCGGAGGTTCCCGGAGGTTTTTGTCAGTCTCCCTACCTGCTTCCACTACCTGCAACCTCCGGCAACCACCTGCAACCTCCGGGAACCGCACGGAAACCTTGGGTGGGGCACAAAGTCTCCAGAGGTTTCCGTTCAGATTTCCTAAGTGGGACAGGGGCTTTAGAGTCTTAAAGTTGGTATGGAAGGTCATGAATGTAAGTTCATAGACAGATTAGACAGGAGCATGGCAGGGATCTAGAAAAGACTGTTGGAATGAATTGCATTTATTTTAATGCAAGAGGCCTGATGGGTAAGATGGATGAAATTCGAAAGGGGTTAGGTATGTGCTCTGACACATTGTAGCCATTATGGACACCTGACTAAGAGAGGGACAAGTTTAGCAACTTAATGTTCCAGGCTACAGATGCTACAAATCAGATAGAGGCGGGGGGTAAAAGAGGAATGGCTGATAGATTTAAAGCCGATACAGTAAGTGCAAGTTATTGGATTTTGAGAAGTCGTAACAGGCCTGGATTTTCATAGTGAATAAAAACATAGAAACCTAGAACATAGGTGCAGGAGTAGGCCATTCGGCCCTTCGAGCCTGCACCGCCATTCAATATGATCATGGCTGATCATCCAACTCAGTATCCCGTACCTGCCTTCTCTCCATACCCCCTGATCCCTTTAGCCACAAGAGCCTCATCTAACTCCCTCCTAAATATAGCCAATGAACTGGCCTCAACTACCTTCTGTGGTAGAGAGCTCCAGAGATTCACCACTCTCTGTGTGAAAAATGTTTTTCTCAACTCGGTCCTAAAGGATTTCCCCTCTATCCTTAAACTGTGACTCCTGGTCCTGGACTTCCCCAACATCGGGAACAATCTTCCTGCATCTAGCCTGTCCAACCCCTTAAGAATTCTGTAAGTTTCTATAAGATCCCCCCTCAATCTCCTAAATTCTAGCGAGTACAAGCCGAGTCTATCCAGAGAATGTCAGGGACCGGGGGAGGGTTGTAGAGCAGATGTTTCTGGGAGTGCGGATAGATAGTTGCCTGAAAGTGGCATCACATGTAGATAGGTTGGTCAAGAAGGCATTCAATACATTGGTATTACAGTAAATGTATTGTGTATAGAAGTTGGAATGTTAGTTTACAGTTATACAACACGTTATTGAGGCTGCATTTGGAGTATTGTGTTCAGTTTTGGTCAACCTGTTATTGGAAGAATGTCATGAAGCTGGAATGAGTACAGAGAAGATTTACACGGATGTTGCCAGAACTCAAGGAACTGAGCTAACGGAGGAGGTTGGGCAAAAGGTGGTGGGTATATGAAATGATCATTTTCCTACAGAGGTTCTGGGCAAATAGAGCGAACTACCAGAGGAGTTTGTTGAAAAGCAGGTACTATAATAACATTTACAAGATACTTGGACAGGTACATGGATAGGTAAAATGTTGGTGGACATGGCCAAACGGGGGCGGGTGGGACTAACCTAGATGGGGCATCTTTGTCAGCATGGACAAGGTGGGCCAAAGAGCTTATTTTCATGCTTTTTGACTATGCCCTGTGGCGATTATATTTTTCATGTATCAACTCTGCCCTCCAGATAACCTTTTAATTTCACCCCTGCTTCTTTTGGCTTCCTGCATTGATTGAGCTCTCCATATCAATCATAAGCCTAATTTCTTGCCATTTTTCTGCTCCACATGGTCCTTAACAATCATGTAGGTTCAAATTTGAAATGTTCTTTTCTTTGAATAAAGAAGGTTTTTGATCTCAACACTCATTATCGTGACCTGACTGACTCCCACTGGTCTGATACTAATCCAGCATTGTTGGGTAGATATTTCCTGACCACTTCTCTCTAACTATAGTTGAGGCTGGCAAAAATGGTGTTACCCCAATTTCTGTTCTTTGCCATTTGCATATGCTGAACTCACTTCTTTAATGAGCACTTCAAAACATCAAGATGTGCTTGAATAAAAAACTGCGACACTGATTGCCTCAGTTGAATTACATATTAATGAGACCCCATCTGAAGTATGACATTTGGGTTTCAGGATAAAACTTCAAATGATCATTGATCAAAATAACATCAGATTTTAAATACTGAAATAGGTGCAGAAGCATAGAAAGATAGTGAGAAACTGTTTCCTCTTTGGACAGATGCCTATCCCTCCATCCCTCACCCTAACTTTAGCAAATCTGACCAACTGGCTTGCTCCTCATTCCTGCTTTTATGCAGCGACTGAAGAGTGCATTCCAGTGGTGAGTACTGCATAGAGCTGGTCAGTGAAAGCAGAGGAATGACTCCAGGATTGCTTGGAGTAGGCAAGTGGACTAGGCAATGCTTAGGGACTCAGCAATGGACCCGAACAAATATGCTACAATTTTTACAGACTTCATGAGTGATGGAGTTTCCACAAAATCAAAAGCCATGGATGAACCAGTAGGTCAGCAATGAAGACCAGATCTCGGGCCTTAACGTCTGGCCATGCAGATTCACATCAAAAGTCTAGATATGGGCTTGATGACCATTAAAATGGCTAAAGGAGACTTTTGGTCTAAACCAGAGGTTGAGATAGACGTTTGGCAGTTCTGGCAGGCATAGCATGCTATCACTTCTTCTAAGGTCATGAGGTCATAAGTGATTGGAGTAGAATTAGGGCATTCGGCCCATCAAGTCTCCTCCGCCATTCAATCATGGCTGATCTATCTCTCCTAACCCCATTCTCCTGTCTTCTCCCCATAACCTCTGACACCTGTACTGATCAAGAATCTATCTATCTCTGCCTTAAACATATCTACTGACCTTCTGTGGAAAAGACTTCCACAGATTCACCACCTTCTGACTAGTGGAAACATCCTCACCACATCCACTCCATCAAAGCCTTTCACAATTCTGTAAATTTCAATGAGGTCCCTCATCATTCTTCTAAACACCTGTCAGGTGAAACCAAGTGGCAGCTCAAGCATTACCGCCCAGAGGCATTACCCCCAGATGAGCACATTGCATTTTACATATACTTCGATAGGGAGAGCACTGAGATGTCTTGTGGCCCAATAGCCCCCCCCCCCCCCCCCCCCCCCACCCTGATAGTTCTGCAATCTCAGTTACCGAGCTGACATCACACGATCCTTCAGGAGGGTGAACCCTGGGGAAAAATCTAGACCTGATGGTTTACTTGGTCATGTTCTCAAACCCTGTATGGACCAAATGGCTAGAGTTTTTGCGGACATCTTCAACATCTCATTAGTCATGGTCTGAAGTTCCCACCTGCTTTAAAAGGGCATCAATAATACCGATGCCCAAGATGATTAAGGTGACATGCCTCAATGACTACTGACTGGTGGCACTATTGTCTGTTGTGACGCAGTGTTTTGAGAGACTGGTTATGCTGCATATTAACTCCTACCTCAGCAAGAACCTGGACATACTACAAATTGCCCACCGACACAATAGATCAATGGGGGATGCAAACTCTATGGCTTTCACTCTGCACTAGACCACTTAACCAATAAAGATACATATGCCAGGCTATTACTCGTCAATTACAGCTTGACATTCAACAACATTATCCCCTCCAAATTTGTTACCAAGCTCAAGGAACTGGATCCTCAACTTACTCATCAGCACAACAAAATCGATATGAGTTGGCAATAACACTTCCTCCTCAATAATGCACAGCGCACCACAAGACCTATTCGCAGTCCCTTGCTCTCCATCCTCCATACCCGTGACTATGTAACCAGACACAGTTCCAACTCCATCTTTAAATTTGCCAATGACACCACCGTTGTTGAACGAATTATGCATAATGATGAATCAGAGTATAGGAGGGAGATTAATCATCAGATTGAATGGTGCCAGAACAAAAACCTTGCTCTCAACGTCAGTAAAACCAAGCAGCTGATTTTTAACTTTAGAAGCAGAAGGCTGTCGACCCACAAACCTGTCTTTGTCAATGGGTTGATGGTGGAGAGAGTCAACAACTTCAAGTTCCTGGACTTGCATATCTCCAGCACATCTCCAGATATTGCTATTGCAGTGGAATTGGTTTGGCAAATTACTTCAATTGCAAGTTATAAACCACATTTATAAAATCACTTGCTGCTGAACATAACGTTTGATATAATCTCCTCTCGGTCCCTGACCAGAGAAGATGTCAGCTGTATTGCTCTTAGAGTATTCAAAAGGGAACTGCAGATGCTGGAATATCTTGTGTGCCTTTGCTCTTAGAGTAGTTGTGGGTTCTTAGAGATGCTTACACAATGATTATGTGTGGTAAATGAGTTTGGTGTTTCTGTAATCCATTTCCAAAACTCTGCTGATTCAGCTATCCCTCTGGAAATGGGAAGGAAATCTCTCAATGCCATGGACTGGTGTAGTTGTCTTGATGATTTAGAGAGTATTTTTCAAAACTGCCACTTCATTAAATTGTTCAGTCCCTCGCGAGTGAAGTCTGCAAAAATCCTCAGTTTCTCAGATTGTTTAATGTTCATGTTGCAGTGACGTAAAAGTATGATCTTAGAATCCTAAAAATAATTCAGGAAATTTTTGAGAATTTGTCAGTGAATAAAATTCCATACCTTTGATAGATATCTGCAACAATAGTGATTTAGCATCGATTATGATGAACTATTTTTTGTGTTACATTGTTATGTGGTCAGAATCTCACTGATTGTTCTTTAATGCCATTTTATGCTCACTTATAAATGAATGTGGAATGTTGGGAAGCAGGTGCCAATCTAGCTTCAGCACTGTTGTGGTTACTAATGCCCAAAATTAAATCAGGCGATGCGGAGAATTCTTCAAGAAGTTCAAAACTTTATTCGCAAACAAGGCGGGAACAATCACCTAGCAAGCCCACATGAGAGTTCAAAGTTTCAAGACACGAGTCACTTCTTTTATGGCATGTTTAACTCTGTATGTCCCACCCCGAGTGCATTTCCATACCCAATCACTAGCAGACATTCCCTTATCATCAGCCAATCACTTACTCCCACCTATCTCCTCCTTCCCAATACTTTTCTACTTTGCAACAGTTATAAGTCACATGATTCCCCTTTGTTAGGCCGCTTGCCTCCCTCATGGCTTTCCTCGTGGCTTGTTGCAAAGTCACAAAGGTCATATAACTGTCAAACAGATTTATGATAAATTCTTGCCAGGCTAGCATCCAGAGCTTCATGTTGGTTTTGGCCTCTTTATTAATATTATCTCTAGGGGGAGAGATCCCAACCACAGACAGGGCCTCTCTTATCGTTCTGAGTTATCTCACTAATGGTGTTACACAGAGCACAGGAATGTAGCATCGGGGAAAGAGACCCCAACCACTTTTATTTTAGAGGCCCCAAAAAGGAATGTCTTATCTTATCTATGACACAAAGCTGGGTGGCAGTGTGAACTGTGAAGAGGATGTTAGGAGGTTGCAGGGTGTCTTGACAGGTTGAGTGAGTGGGCAGATGCGTGGCAGATGCAGTACAATATATAGATAAATGTGAGGTTATCCACTTTGGCGGCAAAAACAAGGGGGCAGATTATTATCTCAGTGGGGTTAGGTTAAGTAAGGGGGAGGTGCAGCGAGACCTGGGTTCCTTGTACACTGGTCACTGAAAGTTGGCTTACAGGTACAGCATGCAGTGAAGAAAGCTAATGGAATGTTGGCCTTCATAACAAGAGGATTTCAATATAGGAGTAAAGAGGATCTTCTGCAGTGGAGTCAAGGGATATGGGGAGAAGGAAGGCACGGGTTATTGATAGGGGACGATCAGCCATGATCACAATCAATGGCGGTGCTGGCTCGAAGGGCAGAATGGCCTCCTCCTGCACCTATTTTCTATGTTTCTAAGATCAGTATCCACAGGATGCCTTGCCTATTCAATCTGCCCTCTCTCGTAGAAGGTGTTATCCACAAGGTCATATTCTTATTCTTACAAAATCTACTACTCAGATTAATTATTTTTTACTTACCCTACTGCGCAGTCTTCGCGAGCAATCCTCCGGGTCACCTCTTAGAAGAATTTAGTGACATATTCTTTAGGTTGGAAAGGCCTTCTGACCGCCTAGATACTTCCGTGTACCCAGTGGCTTCCCATTTACAACAGATTATTAGTCCAAATGAAGCGGAAAACCGCTTATCTTTTTGCGGGTGGCCACCCTTGTCCTGTTGTTCCAGGGAGCCACTGAGGGGCTGGGAAGCGACCCTTGGCTGTTTGTCTTTGAATTAACAGGCCTCTTTCCAACCCTGTTTTCTGCTGCGATTTTGTTGTGGTTACTAATGCTCAAAATTAACTCAGGTGACGCGGAGAATTCTACAAGAAGTTCAAACCTTTATTTGTATACCAAGGCGGTTTGCAAATAAAGGTGAACAATCATCTAGCAAGCCCACGTGAAAGTTCAAAGTTTCAAGATACGAGTCACTTCTTTTATGGCATGTATAACTCTGTATGTTCTACCCCTGGTGCATTTCCATGCCCAATCACTTGCAGACATTCCCATATCATCAGCCAATCACTTGCTCCCACCTATCCCATCCTTCCCAGTACTTTCCACTTTGCAACAGTTATACGTCACATGATTCCCCTTTGTTAGACCCCTTGCCTCCCTCATGGCTTTCCTCGTGGCTTGTTGCAAAGTCACAAAGGTCATATAACTGTCAATCAGATTTATGATAAATTCTTGCTAGGCTAGCATCCAGAGCTTTATGTTGGTTTAGGCATCTTTATTAATATTATCTCTAGGGGGAGAGATCCCAATCATGGACAGCGCCTCTCTTATCGTTCTGAGTTATCTCACTAATTGTGTTACACAGAGCACAGGAATGTAGCATCGGGGAATGAGACCCCAACCACTGTTATTTTAGAGGCCTCAAAAAGGAACGTCTTATCTTAACAGAGACTAGTTACAGAGACAAGCTAGAGACAGTTAGTCTCTGCTCTCAGAGACTAATTTTTAATACTTAATACAAAGGTATAAAAGTATAAATGATAGATATAAACATATAGTATAAAAGACAATATAATATACAACTTGAAACTTCTTACCTAGGTAAAACATTTATTGAATATCGGACTGAAGTGGCGTTGCATGAGGGTCTTTAAACTGTGGATAGACACATAAAACTGGAGTGACTCAGCGGGACAGGACATCTCTGGAGAGAAGGAATGGGTGACGTTTTGGGTCAAGACCCATTTTCAGACGTGTCAGTGGAAAGGGAGATGAGAGATAAAACTGTGAAATAAAATCGGTAACTGAACTATTACAAAATTCATAGCCTACCTAATAACACATTGTAATTTCAAAGTCTCATGGCTGGTGATCTCAAAAATGTTGTTGATTTTTTATTTTGAAGAAACATACTTTCATGCATAAATGAATAACAGAGATGTCACAAATACTGGAAATATCAGCAGGTTGGACAGCATATTTGATGCTATAATTACCATTAAAGGTTCTTGACCTTCCTTGAAGAGCTGAAGAAAAGTTGTGTGCTTGAAATGATAAACTTGTTTTTATTATTGTGTTGTCTGATTCATTTGAAACATTGAGTTTTTAATCCGGTACTTTTATTCATGAAAGAAGAAAGTATTTTCCCAAAGGACACAAGGAATTGCAGATGTTGACATCTCACATAGAACACAAAGTGCTGGTGTAACTTAAACAGTCAGGCAGCATCTGTGAGGACATGGATAGGCACCATTTTGGGACAAGACTCTGCAAATATACAGCAGGATATAGATCAGTTACAGATATGGGTAGAGAAATGGCACATGGAGTTTAATCTGAGCAACTTTGAGGGTGTTGAGTGTAAGGGGAATGTATGCAGTTAGTGGCAAGACTCTTTGGCACATTGATGTACGAAAGTGGCAGCGCAAATATGCTAGCCTTCATCAGTCGGGGCATTGAGTATAAGAATTGGAAGCCGTGTTGCTGTCCAGAAATTTGATTCAAATATTGGGTATAATGGATGCAGTTCTGATCACCACAAATTCACAAATTATAGTCGAATTAGGCCATTTGGCCCATAGGGTCCACTCTGCCATTCAATCATGGCTGATCTCTGCCTCCTAATCCCATTTTCCTGCCTTCTTGCCATAACCCTTGACACCCGTTCTAATCAAGAATTTGTCTATCTCTGTCTTAAAAATATCAACTGACTTGGCCTCCACAGCCCTTTGTGGCAATGAATTCCACAGATTAACTACCCTCTGACTAAAGAAGTTCCTCCCTTTCTAAAAGAGCACCCTTAAATTCTGAGGATATGTCCTAGACTCTCCCACCAGTGGAAACATTCTTTCCGCTTCAACTCTGTCTATGCCTTTCATTATTCTTTGGAAATAATGTAATTGCACAAAGAAATGCAGAAAGATTTATCAGTATATTGCCTGGGATGTTACACTTCTGCGATGAGAATGGAGAAGATAGCTATGTTTTCTTGGAATGGTGGATACTTAGGGAAGTGTATAATCTTGATTGAGATAAATAAAATTGTGAGGGGCATAGACAAGGTAGAAAGGAGGAACCATTTCCTCAATATAAAATTGTCAAAATTCAGTCATAAGTTGAAGATACAAAGTAAAAGATTTAGAGGAACTGAAGAAGAATGTATTTACTTTGTGGATGGTTGAAATCTGGAATACAATGCATGAGTGGATGGTAGAGTTCTTAACATTTGAGATCTATCACATAACACAGATAAAATAAAGTGTGGGAACAGGCCCATTGGCCCAAAATATATTTGCTGAACATGATGCCAAGGTAAACTAATCTTATCTGCTTGCACATGATACATATCCCTCCATTCCCTGCATATCCATGTGCCTATCTGAAACACCTATATCATAACTGCCTCCACTACCACCCATGGCAATGCATTCCAGACACCCACTGTGTGAAGAAATAACTTGCCCGCTGTACGAGTACTGTTAAATAGGATTGTTGAAAAATGAAAGCCAGGGTGGATTTGTTAGGTGGAATTGCCCGTTCAATAATTAGATTAGTTTAGTTTAGATTAGTTTAGTGATGAAGCATTAGTTCAGAGATACTTGATGCACCAAGTCTGCACCGACCAGAAATCCCCACACATTAACACTAGGGAAAATTTACACTTATACCAACTCAATTAACCTATAAACATGTACGTCTTTGTAGTGTGGGAGGAAACTGAGATCTCGCGAAAACCCACGCGGTCACAGGGAGAATGTACAAACTCCATACAGACAGCACCCATAGTTGGGATCGAACCCGGGTCTCCGGTGCAGCAAGCACTGTAAGGCTCTACCACTGCACCACCGTGATGCCTCTAAAAAAATGTTTTAAGTAATAAACATTGAAACCATTGAATAAATAATCAGTCATTTGTTTTGTTTACAAATGTTAAGCCTGAATAATAATCTTTTTTATATAATTGATTGCAAAAATATTGCCTAATCTTTTTAAATCTGAAAGCCCAACTTTGAACACAATTGCTTCATATTTTCTTTAGGTGTATTGTATCTAGACTGCTATTTTTCACAATGGCATCAACATTTTGATGCCTCCTTCAGTTGAGATTACACTTTATTGTTACAGTGCTGAAGCACACCATATTCCATATATGTGGTAACCAATATGTATGCAGAATTTTAGTCTCTATCTAACCTTATCAGCAAAATCATTTTTCAATTTCCATTTATTTAACTTTCCCTATTTACTTCGACTACCCTTTGTGATGCAATTGTTCCTAATTTAAATAACAATTTCTTCCAGTACTATTCTGGCAAAATATTTGCATTTAAATTTAAAACATTTAGAATTTATGTTTTTGCATAAATGTCTTTTTCGGTATAGTCTATTTTTTGGAAATTTGTTGTGTAATTTATGTATAATTTGTTTTTGTACATTTGTCTGAGTCTGCTCTGTGATGCTGCTGCAAACAAGATTTTCATTGTACCTGTACCTCGCTGTACCTGTGCATATGGCAATAAATGACAATATTTGCCACAACTGAGACCTACTAAATCTGAATGATGTGAGCCAGCTTAATCAGGTTCATCATCATCATCGTTGAAAACATTAGCGACGCAGTGGTGCTAGGTTTCCGAAGGGAATGTGACAGACACACCACACATCTCTGTCCTCCAGTTCCTGCGGACTTCCGCTGCTGGAAGTATAGGATTTTGGTGTGTGTGCTTTATAATCATTCCTTACAATGCTATGTACGACGGTGATCGCAACTTCTACTGAAGTGTGGATGACCGTTGGCTCGCAAGAAGCTCATCCGCCCTTTGACAGGTCTTATTTTTGTTCCTGCTGGGGGTCCACAGATCCCTCCTCACCTGGCAGACCAGGTGGGGGAGACGGTTTAGTCATCGACTATCCAACCATGGAGCATGTAGCACGGGATTACATGGTACCCGTGGCGGGGGGGAACTCTCCTCAACCTGAATAGGAGACCAATAGCATTCTCCTTTCAATCTCCATTTGTGCTGAATAAACTGATCTGAACTAAGGCAACTATAGGATGAATAGAGTGCAAAATATATTTTTGTTGGTGCTTATTTCCAATCAAATAAATTCAAGCCAGGATAAGTTAATTCCAAATGATAATGTTTTCTATGGGCTAATTCCTGCTGGCAATTTAATTTAGTTTCTAAGAGACACATCGCGGAAACAGACCCTTTGGCCCACCTAGTCCATGCTGACCAGCGATCCCCGCACATTAACACTATCTTACACATACTAGGGCCAATTTACATTTCTACCAAGTCAATGTACCTACAAACCTGCATGTATATGGAGTGAGGGAGGAAATCGAAGATCTCAAAGAACGCGGTCATGGGGAGAACGCACTAACTCTGTACAGACAGCACCCGCAATCGGGATTGAACCCGGGTGTCTGGTGTTGTAAGTGCTGTAAGGCAGCAACTCTACCGCTGCGCCGCTGTGCCACCCTCTACTATGACTACATGCAGGATAAACTTCCCATTAGATATCTGGATCCTAGGTATTGGGATTTGAAGAGGTTGAAGAAATGGTCAAATGTATTAAAGATGCAGCATGATGTGGATAAATCTGTGGTTATTCATTTTGGTAGCAATTACAGGAAGGCAGATTTTCTGAACAAAAATAGGTTGGGAATTGGGAATGTGAAATGAAGAACTGCAGATGCTGGTTTAAATCAAAGGTAGACACAAAATCCTGGAGTAACAGAGGGACAGGCAGCATCTTGGAGAGAAGGAATGGGTGACGTTTCAGATCGAGACTGAACAAGGATCTCAACACCAAACATTACCCATTCCTTCTCTCCAGAGATGCTGCCTGTCCCTCTGAGTTACTCCAGCATTTTTTGTCTATCGTGTATTCAAGAGAGAGTTCGATATCGCTCTTAGGGCTAATGAAATCAAGGCATATGGGGAGAAAGCAGGTACGTGGTACAGATTCTGGATGATCAGCCATGATCATATTGAATGGTTGTGCTGGCTCGAAGGGCCGGATGACCTACTCCTGCACCTACTTTCTATGTTTCTATGTTATCCCACATTCGCACCCACTGCCTACATATCAGGGGCAATTTAGAGGCAATTAACCTTCAAGCCCACACATATAGGAGGAAACCAGAACCCCTGGAGGAAATCCATATGGTCACTGGAGAATGTGTAAACTCCACACAGGCAGCACCCAAGGTCAAGATGGAACCTGGGTCCCTGACACTGGGTGTCAGGCAGCAGCTCTACCACTGTACCATTATGCTGCCCTCAAGTAGACAGGATAGATAGAGGAAAGAGATTCTTGATAGTGGAAAGTTTAGAAAATGTAGTCATAGCCTTCGGATACTGGTTACAGGATTTAGAATTTCTCTGGTGTCTTGAGCAAGGAAAGGGTGGAAATTGAAGCACATAAACAGATTTTGAGGCTAATGTATCAATGCAATATTAAGAAAAATAAAAAATAAAATTAGAAATGTTGAAATGCCTCAGCAGATCAGGCAGCATCTGTGGAGAAAGAGTCCATTTTTGAGGTCTGAGAACCTTCATCAGAACTGTTTTTCACATTCATTGAGTGAAGCTCACATTTAATCTACCGTGATAGTAATGGCCAAATGTTATATTAAGTGTATTGAACCAAAGATGCAGAGTGTTATTGCAAAGAACAGTGATCTTGTCTTCAAAACAATGCAATGAAATAGCAATCAGACCAGTAAATTTATGAATATCACAAAAAATATGCATCAAATTATGCAAGTTGATTTTGCTTCAAGTTCCTTGTAATGCTATAAGCGGATTTGCATTGTTGGAATTGATATCTCATCTTCATATGCACAGAGGTACACAACTGCTGAACAATTGCATCATTCTGGAAATTTTTCTCCTTCCAAATAACACAGATGCATGCAGATCTGTCTTTTGCATGCAGGTGTCTAAGCTGTAGGCTGGCTAATTTTAACAGCAGGATCAAGGAGATTGCTTATTCTGTGAAATGTCAAGAGCTAAATGAAATAGAGAGCAATGAGGTTGGGAAATATTTTTTTTAAATCACTAAAATAAATTGATGTAAAAATACTATTTTTATAGTGCTTCTTTTCATCTAATATACATGAAAGCAACGAAATAAATGTTCATTTTGAGCCCAAGGAAAACACTCGTAATGCAGGAAATATGGTTGCCAGTTTGTTTAGAAATAGCTTACCTACCATGAAATATGATAAAGGTCAGATTAGTTTTTAAACACACCTCACTTTTTTTGTATTCCTTTGTATTTTCTCCCGTTAACAACCTTCATTAACCCATCATCCAAATGTATTAATAAGCAGCTCATCGCCATGGCAATTGTGGTTTTACTCCATGAGTTATTTGCTTTGTCCTAACCATTCTTTGCCGAACCTCTGCAATTGAGGAATTTTTGCTCCACAGAGTTTTTGCTTTCCCAGTTTCAACCTGGGGTTCTGTTTCTCTTCCACAGATGATGCCTGACTTGTTGAGTGTTTCTGCTTTTTCCTTTCTTTTTAATGATATTGATTAATAAAGATATAAGGAGGCACTGGAAAAAGACATTAGTGTTTAAAGAAAAATGCTAAAGACATTTAGAAGATTAAACAATGCCTCATTTCCTGATAGAAGTCTCAAATGATATTCTTAACATTTGTTTCAACATAATGAGAGACAAATAAATGAGAAACCTAACTGAGGTTCATTCATAGCTGGAGGAATAAAAGACAGAAACATGATGTTATAGGATACATCATCATAGGAAAGATGTTGTCAAGCTGCAAAGGGTACAGATACATTTCACGAGGATGTTGCCAGGACGAGAGGTTCTTTGCTATAGGGAATGGTTGAGTAGGCTGGGACCCGATTCCCTGGAACGCAGGAGGATGAGGGGTGATCTGAAAGAGGTGTATACAATTATGAGAGAAATAGATTGGGTAGATGCACAGTCTCTTGCCAGATTAGGTGAAACGAGGATCAGGGGGACATAGGTTTAATGTGAAGGGGAAAATATTTCATAGGAATCTGAGGGTAACCTTTTTCACACAAAGGGTGGTGGGTGTATGGAACAAGCTGCCAGAGGAGGTTGTTGAGGCTGGTACTATCCCAACGTTTATGAAACAGTTAGACAGGCACATGGATAGGACAGGTTTGGAAGGTATGGACCAAACGCAGGCAGGTGGGACTAATGTAGCTGCGGCATGTTGGTTAAAGGGCCTGTTTCCACACTGTATCACTCTATGACTCTATAAGACAGAAACAGTGGAGGAACGTAACAGTTTTATAAAACCATTCCTTAAAAATGAATTCCACTGACTCTCCACGACCATCAGGTACTCATCTACATTCATCCTACAATAATCCCATTTTATTTCTTCTACATTTTCAGTACCTCTATTCCACCGTTCACCTACACACATGGGGCGATTTTCAATAATGGCCCATTATCCCACAAACCCACGTGCTTTGGAATGCAAGAGGAAATGGGAGCTCCCGGAAGAATCACACGCTATTACAGGGAGAGCCTGTGAATTTTGCGCATATGGCACTGGAGATCAGATTGCAGAGGTAAGAAAGTACCTCTACTTGCTGCAGCACTCTGCTGCCCATATCTGAATGAACAAAAACAACTCTGGTTCATGTTTTTCAATAAGAACTTTGAAACACCAGAGGAATTGAAGATAAATTGTTACCAAGGCTATTACAGAATTATGATAATGCAAGTATCAGCAGCAGAGATTAGGAGAGATCTAATTAAGATTTTTTTCTCTGTAAGATTACATGAATAATACGACAGTCAGGAAGAGTGTCACATATCTTCAAAGTGATTATCAAACTGAGATTAGTATATTTTGAAACTAGAGGAAAATAAATTTGTTTATGGTGATTTGTAGCCACTAATAGAATACTCCTAAATAGATCAATTTCTAACATTTGAGGGGGGCCGAGTCTAAAACAGAACACAAAGACACTCAGTTCAAATGCTACATGGAAACATAGAAACATAGAAAAATAGGTGCAGGAATAGGCCTTTCAGCCCTTCGAGCCAGCACCGGCATTCAATATGATCATGGCTGATCATCTAATATCAGTATCCTGTTCCTGCTTTTTCCCCATATTCCCTGATTCCTTTAGTCCTAAGAGGTAAATCTAAATCTCTCTTGAAAACATCCAGTGAATTGGCCTTCACTGTCTTTTGTGGCAGAGACTTCCACAGATTCACAACCCTCTGGGTGAAAAAAATGTTCCTCATCTCAGTCCTAATTAGCCCACCCCTTATTCTAGGTGGAGGAACAGGAATAAGAATACTTTATTGTCACATGTGACTAAGCACAGTGAGATTCTTTGCTTGCATACACAATGTATACAAACAGCAGCCACCTACGGCGCTGACAAAGTTACAAAGCACGCCGGCTCCCCCTTTTTGTCTCCCCTCCCCCCCACCTCAGCAGTTCTCCCACGCCGTTCCCCATTGTCCTTTGTCCCCCCCCATTGTCCATTGTTCTTCCCCTGTCCTCTCACGGAGGTCCCATCACGCCGCGTCCTCCATTGTTTTTCCCCTCCCCCCTCACAGTGGTTCTCCCTGGTTCTGGACTACCCAACATCATGAATATTTTTCCTGCATTTAGCCTGTCCAAGTCAAGCCAACGTTATTTGTCACATATACATACAAGATGTACAGTGAAATGAAAGTGGCAATGCTTGCAGGATTGTGCAAAACAACAGAACAGAACCAGTAGTTACATTAAAAAAATAAGGCGGAACAGTATTTACGCCCTGGTGAGATCAGAGTTTACAGTCCTGATGGCCTGTGTCAGCTCTGTGTCAGCTCTCAGCCTCTCTGTGTTTGCTGCATGACAGCGGAGGCGCTTGCCTGACCGCTGCAGCTGGACCAGTCTGTTGCTGGGGTGGTAGGGGTCCTTCATGATCCTGCAGGCTCTGGATCTGCACCTCCTGGGGTATAGGCTGTGCAGGGGAGGGGGCGGGGGGGGGGGGGGGGGGGGCAGTGTAGTTCACATGGTGCGTTCAGCACTACTCTCTGCGGAGCCTTCCTGACCTGGGCAGAGCTGTAGCCAAACCAGATAGACATGTTTCTGGTCAGGATGCTTTCTACAGCACCAGAGTAGAAGGATTGAAGGATCCTCAGAGAGACTCTGAATTTCCTCAGCTGCCTGAGCTGTTATCCTGACACCAGAGTGCCAGGTCAGCCACCTCCTCCAGATAGGC
The DNA here is from genome assembly GCF_010909765.2 of Amblyraja radiata. Lineage (NCBI taxonomy): Eukaryota > Metazoa > Chordata > Chondrichthyes > Rajiformes > Rajidae > Amblyraja > Amblyraja radiata. The sequence continues at coordinate 66,029,002 of NC_045962.1, read as the reverse complement.
GTTCTCATCATTATTGGAGATCAGGCCCACCACCACTGTGTCATCAGCAAACTTAATGATGGAGTTGGAGCTGAACCTGGCCACACAGTCATGTGTGTACAGGGAGTACAGTAAGGGGCTGAGGACATTATCCTGAGGGGATCCTGTGTTCAGGGTGAGGGGGTTGGAGGTATGTCTACCCATCGCGACCACCTGGGCTTTGGTCGTCAGAAAGTCCAGGACCCAGGCACACAGGGGAGTGTTCAGTCCCAGTTCCAGCAGCTTATCAGCAAGTCTGGTGGAGACTATGGTGTTGAAAGCTGAACTGAAATCAATGAACAGCAGCCTCACACGCCCCCCCTTCTGGCTGTCAAGTTAAGAGAGAGTGCAAAACCTGGGAGACCGCAGCATCTGTGGATCTGTTTGGACGGTATGCGAACTGCAGCGGATCCATGGTGCGAGGGAGGAAGGCGCAGATATAGTCCTTGATCAACCTCTCAAAGCATTTCATGATCACTGAGGTGAGGGCCACTGGTCGGTAGTCATTCAAGCAGGCTGGAGAGGCATTCTTTGGCACTGGTTCAATAGTGGATCCCTTAAGAATTTTATATGTTTCTATAAGATCCATTTTATGTCTTTCTATAAGATCCATTATGTTCCCTGTATATCTAAGTAATAACGTCAATTTTAACTGAAGCTCACAACTTAAAATGGGACTGTTGCATTTATTGCTGAGGACATTGATGCACTGTATGAGAAAAGACAGAGCTGTTTGTTCTTGCTGAGGAGGCTCCACTCTGCCAACATCTGCAGTAAGATGCTGCAGATATTCTACAAATTGGTGGTGGCCAGTGCCATCTTCTTCGCTATCGCTGGGATAGCAGGGCGAAGGCTGCCGATTCAAATAGAATTCACCAACTCAGGGGTGGGGAACCTTTTCATGTTGGAATGCCACATTAAGTTAGCTGTAATCTAATAATGCCGCATCGAAGAAACTTCAATTAGATACATTGAAATTCAACTTCAAACAGAAAGCCACGTGCACCGCAATCAAAAGTTGATAATACTGAAGACTGGACGGCCAGCGGACTCTCCCCGACATTTTCCCTCTCATAGAAACATAGAATCATAAAAAATAGGTGCAGGAGTAGGCCATTCGGCCCTTCGAGCCTGCACCACCATTCAATATGATCATGGCTGATCATCCAACTCAGTGTCCTGTACGTGCCTTCTCTCCATACCCCCTGATCCCTTTAGCCACAAGGGCCACATCTAACTCCCTCTTAAACATAGCCAATGAACTGGCCTCAATCACGCTCTGTGGCAGAGAATTCCACAGATTCGCCACTCTCTGCGTGAAAAAAATGTTTCTCATCTCGGTCCTAAAAGACTTCCCCCTTATCCTCAAACTGTGACCCCTTGTTCTGGACTTCCCCAACATCGGGAAAAATCTTCCTGCATCTAGCCTGTCCCTTAAGAATTTGGTAAGTTTCTATAAGATCCCTCCTCAACCTTCTAAATTCTAGCGCGTACAAGCCGAGTCTATCCAGTCTTTCTTCATATGAAAGTCCTGCCATCCCAGGAATCAGTCTGGTGAACCTTCTCTGTACTCCCTCTATGGCAAGAATGTCTTTCCTCATATTAGGAGACCAAAACTGAACGCAATACTCGAGGTGTGGTCTCACCAAGACCGTGTACTACTACAGTAGAACCTCCCTGCTCCTATACTCAAATCCTTTTGTAATGAATGCTAACATACCATTCGCTTTCTTCACTGCCTGCTGCACATGCATGCCTACTTTCAATGACTGGTGTACCATGACACCCAGGTCTCGTTGCATCTCCCCTTTTCCTAATCGGCCGCCATTCAGATAATAGTCTACTTTCCTGTTCTTGCCACCAAAGTGGATAACCTCACATTTATCCACATTATACTGCATCTGCCATGCATTTGCCCACTCGTCCAACCTCTCCAAGTCACCTTGTAGCCTCCTAGCATCCTCCTCACAGCTAACACTGCCCCCCAGCTTCGTGTCATCCGCAAACTTGGAGATGTTGCATTTAATTCCCTCGTCCAAATCATTAATATATATTGTAAATAGCTGGGGTCCCAGCACTGAGCCTTGCGGTACCCCACTAGTCACTGCATGCCATTCTGAAAAGTATTTGTTTACTCCTACTCTTTGCTTCCCGTCTGCCAGCCAGTTCTCTATCCACATCAATACTGAACCCCCAATACCGTGCGCTTTAAGTTTGCATAATAATCTCTTATGTGGGACCTTGTCAACCAGCGTCAGGCGATGGTGGCGCCAGTCAGGCAGGGAGGTTATCATACATTCTAGAGTTGCATTAGAACTAAATCATAAGCACAATAGGTGTAAACATAGCTCTCATGACTTACTAATGTTTTAATTGTGGCCGTCAGTCGGGGAGGATTATTTTGATGAATCTTCTTTTACTCCTTGGTATTTTAAATACGTTCATTTTAAGATCAAAATTAAAATAATAAAAGACGAACAAAAACATACTAATAAAAATAAAAGGATTTGTTCTACAAAATTTGGATTAATTCCAAAGGCTGCACTTAATGGCCTAGAAGGCTGCATGCAGCCTTAAGGCCACAGGTTCCCCACCCCTGCACTAGCTCATCAGGAAGGTTGGCTCCGTCCTGGGATATGGGGGAGTTGGATTCACGGGAGATGATCTTGGATGAGAGGATGCTCCTCAAACTGTGGAGCATCTTGGACAATACAGCACACCCCCTCCAGGACACACTGGTTAACCTGAGGAGCATCTTCAGCAACAGACTGGTACCACTAAGGTGCATCACAGAACACCACAGGAGAGCCTTTTCCCCTGTGGCTATCAAACTGTACAACTACTCCCCCTTCTGTCATGGGGTAGACTGACTACCCTTTCCCCTCCCTCCCTCCATCCCTCCCCTCCCCAACCTTTGCACATATCCAGTCCTGGACTTTGTATTCGTCACTTTAACTTCATGATACATGTATCTTGCTGAGTTTTATGACTGTTGGCAGACAAATTTCCCTCCTGGGATAAAAAAGTCCTATGGTATCGTATTGTATCATATCGTATTGTATCGTATCATAGGCCCAAGGAACTGAAAATGCTGGTTTACAAAATAGACGTAAAATATTGGAGTAACTCAATGGGTCAGGCAGCATCTCTGGAGAAAATGGATCAAGTAATATTTTGGGTTGGGACTATTCAGAAGAAGAAGACTCCCGACCCAAGCCGACACCTGTTTTCATCATCGTGTTCTCCAGAGATGCTGTAGTGACAGTCTTTACGACATCTCAAGGATTTAGTCCTCGATAGTCACTATTTTGCTGATTGTGAGTCAGAAGGTAACCTTACGCACCCACGAGCCCTTCACGAGACATTCATAGCCGTCGAAAGATGAATCTTTCAAAAACAGTCTCGATTAATAGTTTCTTTAATTGAAGTACTTACTAGCAGTAAGATAATTCATAAAAGTTTCTTCTTGTATAAGTACGTTTCAATCATACTCGTGGTCATGCTTGTGCATAGTCGAAAACTATGTCTCTCTCTATAGACAATAGAAAATAGGTGCAGGAGTAGGCCATTTTGCCCTTCGAGCCAGCACCGCCAATCAATGTGATCATGGCTGATCATCCCCAATCAGTACCACATTCCTGCCTTCTCCCCATATCTCCTGACTCCGTTATTTTTAAGAACCCTATCTAGCTCTCTCTTGAAAGCATCCAGAGAACCTGCCCCAACTGCCCTCTGAGGCAGAGAATTCCACATTCACCACTTTCAGTGAAAAAAAGTGTTTCCTCATCTCCGTTCTAAATGGCTTACTCCTTATTCTTAAACTGTGGCCCCTGGTTCTGGACTCCCCCAACATCAGGAACATGTTTCCTGCCTCTGGTGTGTCCAAGACCTTAACAATCTTATATGTTTCAATGCGATATCCTCTCATCCTTCTAAACTCCAGAGAGTACAAGCCCAGCTGCTCCATTCTCTCAGCATATGACAGTCCCGCCATCCCGGGAATTAACCTTGTAAACCTACTCTCTCATGATCCTCTCATGACCTTCATCGAACTAAACGAACTACTTGGGAGTCTGCGCCAGAATCCTAGCCACGAACCATGCCCCAGACAACGAATAAATCCCACCCACATAATTACAGGCAGATAAAATACAGGCAGCTACTACAGATGCTACCTGACCCGCTGACTTACTTCAGCACTAAGTGTTTATTTCTGCCCACTTGCCCTGAGGCTTGATTTGCATGAGGAGTTTATTTAATTATGCAACTCAGATTATTTTAATGTATTGAGGAACCCAATGAAACAGGAAGGTAAAAGGGCTGTCCCACTGTGGCGCCCTAATCCGCGAGTTCAGAAGAGTGTCTTCGACCTTCAAGCTCAAGGGCACTCGCCGGGAAAACCTCGAGCTGGATCGACCGTCAACGATGAAACCACGAGTTGGATCGACCGACTGCACACATACACACACAAACACATTGCAAAAGCCGGGGCCAGGGAGCGCTGTCTGAAATTCGCACCCGCGATGAAGAGGAAGGTAAGTACAGTAAGTCCTTTAGAGAATGTGGGGGGGGGGGGAGGGGGGGGGGGAGAGAAGGGGGGAGAAGGGGAGAGACGGAGAGAGAAGGATAGAGAAGGAGAGAGAAGGAGAGAGAAGGGGAGAGAAGGAGAGAGAAGGGGTAGAGATGGGGAGAGATGGGGAGAGAAGGGGAGAGAAGGGGAGAGAAGGGGGGTGGGGGGGAGTGGAGACACTTTTAAGAAGCCAGACTGTTTAATAAAGTTTAGCGGCCATTTAACCTATCGGTTTTCCTTGGTCCTGAAAACACCAATGAGCCAATTAAAATGCCGGTCAGCGAAGGAGATTGCCTACGGCTGCCCTCGACTGCCTGCAACTACATAGCGACGCCACTCCACTGCACTACGAGTTCAAAGGAACCATGCCGACCAATTTTTACTCGTGGAAAATTTTTCAACATGCTGAAAGTTTTTCCGCGACCTTGCTGAGGCCACGAGTGTGCAGGAACTTTCCTCGAGCATAAAGGAGAGTTCCAGTGACCTCATAGAACCTCCTAGGACCACGTGTCGACCATGCTGCGAGTTAGAGTCGAGGGCAAACTCTTCTAAACTCGCAGATTTGGTCGCCGCAGTGGGACAGCCCCTTTATAAAAAGCGCTGTCCCCTCATCCTACTTCCTCTAATAACCATTCATCATATGATGGGAATGTACATGTACAATATTTATCTTTGATATGCTACCAAATGCAATGAATGCCACAACCTTAAAATAAAATAAAACTGCCCTTTGGCCTGTTGAGAGGCATACAGTAATAGAAAGCCTAATGTGGAAACCCTGTAAGATTGCACATAACAGGAATATTTTTTGCTTGTAAATGCTACACCATGTCATATTATGCACATGTACCTAATTATCTGTTCATTTTAATAAAACTCTTCAGTTTTATTCTCTTTTTCTATAACTTGAATATCATAAGATGGCTGGTGTCCTATCCAGTAATTTAGGTATGAAAACTATAATTTTTCAACAATGCTAATTTGTCATGTAATGTCCCTTTATATTACATAGCAAAAAATTGGAGGATACGGATCGAAATGGTCTTGACCTTGCAGCAATAGTGAAAACCTCACAATATAATCACAACTTCATAATTCAGGCAGAGAGAACATTGTTATCTACAGTAAAAAGTGTTTTAATTAGTTTAGTGTCAGATATGCTATGAGCTCAAATAGAGTTGGTTTAAATGCATACCACCCAAGAATACTTTGTTTTATTGAGCTCATATTTCATTTTGGAACAAATGCAGCCATGACTCGGCGTCACACACACACACACACACTAACGCCTCCCCCTTGATATTAATATTATTAATTCGCTCTTTATACCCCATCCCCCACCCTATCCACACGCCTAACCCCTAACTCTGCAGGCATGACTAGAGGGGGGGGGGTAGAGAGGGAGGGGGAGTAGAGAGGGAGGGAGGCAGAGAGGGAGGGGGGCAGAGAGGGAGGGGGGCAAAGAGGGAGGGGAGCAGAGAGGGAGGGGGCAGAGAGGGAGGGGGCAGAGAGGGAGGTGGGGGCATAGAGGGAGGGAGGGGAGCAGAGAGAGGGGGAGGCTGAGAGGGACTGGGTGGGCAGAGAGGGAGGGGGCAGAGAGGGAGGTGGGGCAGAGAGGGAGGGGGGGGCAGAGAGGGAGGGGAGGCAGAGAAAGAGGGGGGTCAGAAAGGGAGGGGGGTCATAAAGGTCGGAGGAGAGAGAAAGGGGAGGGCAGAGAGGGATGATGGGCAGAGAGTGAGGGAGGGCAGAGAGGGAGGGGGCAGAGAGTGAGCAGGTAGAGGGGAGGGGGTAGAGAGGGAGAGGGAGAGGGTAGTGAGGGAGGGGGAGGGGGTAGAGAGGGAGGGGGTAGAGGCAGCATCTACGCAGGTTGTAGAGCAGCACCAGGCACTGGGCGGTGGACCCGAGCGAGGCTGCGGGCGGGCGTCCGTTGACCCGAGGACCTTGAGCGAGGTGGCAGGCGATTGTCGACCCGAGGGAGGCTGCAGGCAGATGTGGACTTGAGGGAGGCTGCTGGCAGCCGTCGACCCGAGGACCCCGAGCGAGGCGGCTGGCAGGCGGGCGTCGAGCCGGGCTCGGCCCTCTGCAGCAGCCTCACCACCAGCCGCCTGGCCCGAGAGAGGCAGCGGATGGGCGTGGGGCCAAGCGAGGCTTCGGGCGTGCATGGACCCGAGCAATGGTAGCAGGCAGAGCAGATGTGATTATAAACACACACGCATCCAAGATCAGAGTTTTATAATTAGCGAGATAGCTCATGTCAGTAAGTCGTAGCAATGTTACAAAATTTTGAGATTTAAAAAATCAGGTCTGCAATTTATCCCATCAGATAAAGCGTAAAAAGAAGTTTAATTTGACACCTAATTCACTTTTATATCTTCAGTATTAAAAAAGTTATGGCCATTTTCATACACGAAAATTAGCATCTTGTTCCCTATTGCTTTTCCATTGACTTAACTCAAAAGCTGTGATCAAGGACAGTCAAAAGCCCATAACTTTCTTAAAAATTAAGAGAACTGAATGAAAATTTCAGTTATTATAGATTGAAACATTCTGAAACAAATATGAAACAATCTTACTTGGATGACCTGAAATTAAAGCATATAATTAGTTAGTTACCTAATTGTAGCTAATTACAAAATTCAATTACTGGATCTAAACATCTATTCATTTCTTAAGAAAAGGTTAACATTTTTAAATAGCCTAAATATCCAAATAACATTCACACAAGAATTCACAATATAACATGATTTTTAAATCCCATTGTCATGAATTTATAGGCCAAATGGAAGGAATTTAATGTTTAATTCCCGTAAATTAATGGCCATTTAAATCATCTTGTGTGTAAGATTTTGTGGAACGCGATCAATTGGAACGTTGCATTTGCGGTGAATTTAAACTCCATATCGGCAGGAAAAATACTGCCGGGTCGTATGGGGGGAAAAATCACATTTTTGCAACGTGAAATTTTGATTAAAGGCATCCTAACAAGCACGTTAATATGTAAAAATAAACGGCTTACTTTGCTTTGTCCCGTACGTGAGATCCGTCCCATTGTCGGCGTTCACGGCTTTAGAAGATGAATTTTAATTTACTCCTGCTATTAAATTATCCAGCGCTAATTTTAATATACTTCCTAAAACGGCAGTCGGAGCGATTATTCTTCAGCAGCTAAACTGCCTGAGAAAGATCGATTTCAACAGGCTGGAGAAAAACGGCATTTTAAACCCACCCCCCTCTCAAAGGCGTCAAAGTCGCACACGGCGCCGCTGAAGGTAAGTTTTGTAACATACCTATAAGTAGATCTTATTTTTTCATACTTCATTACATTTAAAGCAAATGTGCTTGAGGATGTTATTTGACAATATTTGATATAAAATATAGTTTAATCTTTTGGATTATTGTAGCTGCTTCTTCTAAGTATACTGTTATATTTTGCATCCACAGGTAGAAACTAACAACAAATTTATTTTCATACTTTTGTAATACCATAAACTTCAACTTGATATTCATATTTTTTGTTGCAAAATGTATTTCATATATTTGGGGAAGATCAACAATTTTTTGTAGACATAAGGAACTACAGATGATAATTTACACAATAAAAACACAAAGTGCTGGAGAACTCAGTGAGTAACATTGCCTATCCATGTCCTTCAGATGTGCTGCCTGTCATTGCGTTTCTCCAGCACTGTTTGATTTTCAACAAATCTTTGTTCAACACTGAAATGTTCACACAATTAGTGAGAGAGGAATTTCATACCCTCAAAACACGAAACATACTATTGAGCAAAAAAGGCTCAGATGACACTGCATCTATTTATTCTACAAAAGGTTTTGTGGGTGCCTCAAACTAAAAGTATAATGGTCACTATATTTTGTTTCAATTGATGTATAGGATGTGAGCATTACTAACAAAGCTAGCTTCTATTACCCATCTTTAGTTGCCTTTGCCTTTGAGAATGCAAATTTTAACGATTTCTCAATGAATGTACTCCCACAGTGCTCTTGTTTAGGGAATTTCAGGATTTAGAGGGAATGATGACGAAGGAACAGTGATAGTCGTAGAAAGTCATAGAACTTGGCACATAACCCGCTGAACCTATCCTATCCATGTACCTGTCCAAATGTCTCTTGAACATTATGATAGTACGTGACTCATCTATCTCTTCCAGCAGCTCACTCCATATACCCACTGCCCTTTCACATTCCTGGTAAATCGGCCCCCCCTCTCACCTTAAACGTATATCCTCTGGTTATCGATTCCCTTACTTTGGGCAAAAGACTATGTATTTACCCAATCTATTCCTCACATATTTCCAAAATGGTATGCACTGTAGGAGGCCTGCATGCCGTGTTGTTCCTCTGCCCTTGGAGCACTTGTTCTTCTTGGCAGCTGGGTTTGTAGGCCTGGAAGATGCTGTTGAAGAAATCTCAGTGAATAACTGCAGTGCATTTTATAGAAGCGCACATAGCAACCATGGGATCATAAGATCATAAGTGATAGTAGAATTAGGCCATTCGGCCCATCAAGTCTACTCCCCCATTCAATCATGGCTGATCTATCTCTCCCTCCTAACCCCATTCTCCCTAACATCTGACACCATTGATCAAGGGAATAAATATTTAGGGTGATATAGGCACCTAGACAGGATATTACAAGTATTTATACCATGATTCTGCAACTCATTGAATGAACTATTTAAATGAAAATGTTTCACTGCTTGTTTTTGGGACAATATTGTTTTACACTTTGCATGGTCTCTTCTGTTCAGAACTGGTTAATTTCTAGATCTGCCTGACTATGGCAGTATTTGCAACAACAAAAAAATAGAACAATGTACTTTTAAAGTGATAATTGCAGAAAATATTGGTAGGTATGTGTTAGGTCTGGAAGAACGTATGTCCTTCTTGAATAAATGTTCCTGTTGATCTTCCAATCTGCAAAGAAATTCATGACTGAGCATACTTTCCATTCCCTTCATTTCATGTTCAGGGGAGAGAGATGGGGTTAAGCATTTAGCCCTCCCTAAGCTACCATATTATGCCCCTAAAATCCACCTTGTTGGCCAAGCATATTGACACTCATCGCGCCTCCCCTTTGGTTCTATTTCAGTGTACATTGCATTACAGTCTTGTAAATGGTTTTAAGACATTTCCTTTTTTTACAAGCACTGTACAAACATGAACTGTTACTGTTGAACATGGTCATTAAAGCATAATACAAGTTATTGTAAATAATGATAAGACTATAAAAATGTTATTCATTTTGTATAAATTACAAACTAAATTTACTTATTTAATTCTCTGAATAAGTAAAGTTTATTTGTTTTAATCTCTAAACTGTCAGCTTTGTTTTACCATTAAGCATAGAACATAGAACAGTACAGCACAAGAACAGGCCCTTTTGTCAACAATGTCTGTGCCGAACACAATGCCAAGACTGTTCACAGGACCGGTTTCACTGTCTGTATAATGTTGTCAACTAGCCAGCACCCAACAATGGACCATTGTGGGCTCTACCTTTCCTGATCCTCGTTACATTTTTCGTATATTTTATTCATTTGTTCTATATCTCTCTATATCACCATCCATATCACTTCTTCCTCTTGCCCGTGACTCTCAGTGTGAAGAAGGATCTCGACCCAAAACTTCACCTAATCCTTTTCTCCAGAGATGCTGCCAAACCTGCTGAGTTACTCCCACTTTTTGTGTCTATCTTCGGTTTAAACAAACATCTACAGTTCCTTCCCACATATAAAGCATGGACCAACTCTGTCTGTCCACACATAATCCATATCCCTCCATTCCCTGTATATTATGTGTCTATCTAAAAACCTCTTAAATGCATGTTTTTTTTTAATGCAAAATGACATGATACATTTCCATTGTGCATTGCTTTGATGAAATGTTTATTTAGTGATCTGCTATCCTAGGTTCAGTTTTAGTTTATTAGGAGCATGTTTTTGCCTACTTGTGCATTAACCTTTGTGCTGAGCATCTATTAAAACTATTTACAGAGAATCTGAAATAAAACATTGAGGCAAACCAGAATTATAAATAACATTTTGCTCAATACTTACTCATATGATCATAATTATGCCAACATTCTCAAGTGCCACTAAGCCATTCTGGTAACAAATTTCACTGTAACTTAATGGTACATGTGGCAATTAAATTGAATCTTGAATCTTGATTTTTATAGTTCTTAGGAAGTCATATCATGAATCTTATGTCATTCTTTGTGTCAGCAGGAATGCAAAATGGTAATCTGAAAGCAACCCGATATTGTGATTCTGCCTCAACTGCTTTCATTCACATGGATGTAATGCAATGTGCTTTAAAATTATAGACAAATACAAGACTGTAACTTACAATGTGGCGCACCTATGATGATTTATGGAAGTTTTAACATACGTATTAAGTGATTGTACGTCTTCCTAGAATGTGCGGCAGATCCGATAAATGTTTCATTTTTCCTCCAAAACTACAAATGAGGTAAAACAAACTGTTTTGGATTATTTTACAACTAGTATTATGGTCGCTTTAAGGCTAAGTAAATAGTTAACTGATTTTATTGAACTTCTTCTCAGGAATATGCATCAGAACAGCCCATTTACACCAAATGGTTTATGTTGACTTTATCTTCCACATTTGCCTTCTATTACCCTACTTCAGCTAACTTTATCTGCACATACCATTCCTTTCTCTCACAAGCAGCTTTGCTTTAAATGCATTGCAGCCCTTCCTATCATCTTTTCCATGTGCTAGAAAAATAGAAACATAGAAAATAGGTGCAGGAGTAGGCCATTCGGCCCTTCGAGCCTGCAGCACCATTCAATATGATCATGGCTGATCATCCAACTCAGTATCCTGTACCTGCCTTCTCTCCATACCCCCTGATCCCTTTAGCCACAAGGGCCACATCTAACTCCCTCTTAAATATAGTCAATGAACTGGCCTCAACTACATTCTGTGGCAGAGAATTCCAGAGATTCACCACTCTCTGTGTGAAAATAGTTTTTCTAATCTCGTTCCTAAAAGATTTCCCCCTTATCCTTAAACTGTGACCCCTTGTTCTGGACTTCCCCAACATCAGGAACAATCTTCCTGCATCTAGCCTGTCCAACCCCTTAAGAATTTTGTAAGTTTCTATAAGATCCCCCCTCAATCTTCTAAATTCTAGCGAGTACAAGCCGAGTCTATCCAGTCTTTCTTCATATGAAAGTCCTGACATCCCAGGAATCAGTCTGGTGAACCTTCTCTGTACTTCCTCTATGGCAAGAATGTCCTTCCTCAGATTAGGAGACCAAAACTGTATGCAACACTCCAGGTGTGGTCTCACCAAGACCCTGTACAACTGCAGTAGAACCTCCCTGCTCCTATACTCAAATACTTTTGCTATGAATGCTAACATACCATTCGCTTTCTTCACTGCATGCTGCACATGCTTACCTACTTTCAATGACTGTTGTACCATGACACCCAGGTCTCGTTGCATTTCCCCTTTTCCTAATCGGCCACCATTCAGATAATAGTTGACTTTCCTGTTTTTGCCACCAAAGTGGATAACCTCACATTTGTCCACATTATACTGCATCTGCCATGCATTTGCCCACTCACCCAGTCTATCCAAGTCACCTTGCAGCCTCCTAGCATCCTCCTCACAGCTAACACTGCCCCCCAGCTTTGTGCCATCCACAAACTTGGAGATGTTGCATTCAATTCCCTCGTCCAAATCATTAATATATATTGTAAATAGCTGGGTTCCCAGCACTGAGCCTTGCGGTACCCCACTAGTCACTGCCTGCCATTCTGAAAAGGACGCGTTTACTCCTACTCTTTGCTTCCTGTCTGCCAGCCAGTTCTCTATCCACATCAATACTGAACCCCCAATACCGTGTGCTTTAAGTTTGTATACTAATCTCTTATGTGGGACCTTGTCGAAAGCCTTCTGAAAGTCCAGATATAACACATCCATTGGTTCTCCCTTATTAACTCTTCTAGTTACATCCTCGAAAAATTCTATAAGATTCGTCAGACATGATTTACCTTTTGTAAATCCATGCTGACTTTGTCCAATGATTTCACCACTTTCCAAATGTGCTGCTATCCCATCTTTAATAACTGACTCTAGCAGTTTCCCCACTACCGATGTTAGACTTACTGGTCTGTAATTCCCCGTTTTCTCTCTCCCTCCCTTTTTACAAAGTGGAGTTACATTAGCTACATTGCAATCCTCAGGAACTACTCCATAATCTAAATAGTTTTGAAAAATTATCACTAATGCATCCACTATTTTTGTGGCTACTTCCTTAAGTACTCTGGTATGCAGCCTATCTGGCCCTGGGGATGTATCGGCCTTTAATCCATTTCGGCCTTTAATCCATTAGTCTTGCCAAGGTTTAAAAAACGTAATTTTCCAACTTGGATTTTTTTTTTCAATTTATTGTCATTTCTATTGGAATCAACTTTATCTCTACCTCATAAGTTTAAAGGCTATAAGGTTTTGCAGATTATTTAAATTTTGCATCAATATATTTAAGTGAATATTATTTGCATTTTCTATTATTATTTGCCTAATAGAAATGGTTCAGATTTAGCTCAGCCTTTTGAAATATGCTCGGCAATGGCAACCACAACAAAAATTATCTTGGAAATTGCAGACACTTCAAACATGAGAGAGGGAAATTGCAAGAATAGCAAAGTTGTAGTATTTTGATGTGTTTTCATGGATTCATTCAGATCTCAAACAGACTCTTGACACCTATTGCAGTAGCTTTAACATGGTTACCTCCTTCCTCCCACTGCTCACATCCTACACCACAGAATACTGAAAACAAATAAATCATGTTGATCTCAGTAACTTTGTCAGTGAAGATACAACTTCTGAAAAAAAGCATTATATTATCATAAAGAATAATGTTAGCTGATCTTTATCAGTTAATCATTGTGAATCATATACGATGTTATCCAATTCTGTGATTTGACAATGTCTTAGATCATATTATTTGAATCCTAAATAGCAGTATTATCTCAAACGATATCTTTGAAATTTTGGAATATTACATTTTTGAAAAGCTTTGAACTTTTGAATTTCATATACATAATAAAGTCACAGAGAAAAAACATGAGTATTTGTTTACAATGATCAAAAGCTTGAATGTTTTAATTTATAAATGAATGCATTGTAGAGTATTTATTAATTGAAGGGAATATACTTTGTTCTAAAAACATTTGGAAAGCTTTAATAAGGAAGAATAATTGCATCGTTATCAACATGTTTTGTTGATTTTGTATTCTGTGCATTGAAATATGCAATTGAAGGTCAGATCAAAGCTAACATCCTGAATTGTGAATTCTTCCTGCAAATTATAATCCACCCAAATAATGCTAGTGAGTGCTTATCAGATCATTTGATTATTTTCTATAATTTCCCTTCTAGCCATTTTCTCACATAGTCAGCACTAAGTGTAACATATAAATTAATGAACCAAATACTACCTTTTAGTGTGCAGCTTATTTTTGTTTATTACATTCAATTAATCCAGCCATTTTTTCAAACAAGATTCAAGATTCAAGAGAGTTTATTGTCATGTGTCCCAGATAGGACAATTACATTCTTGCTTTGCTTGAACACAACAGAATATAGTAGGCATAAATAAATACAGAACAGAACAGAACAATACCTATTAACAAGGAGATTCTGTAAATTTAGAAAATAATAATCTTCTACTAGCCAGGATATCTATTAATATTTTATTTTATGTTCCCCTGATTTCCTCAATACATCACTTCTAGGGGACTAAAATTCTGTTAAACCTTCTATTACATGAATAGCAGGTAAATTATTAAATTCAGTTAGTGGGGGGAAATATTAGTGGGGGAAAATATTTGAAGTGCCTTCCAATGAACAGAAGATAAAGTGACCGGCTTAGAGCTTTGATTACTGTGGAATAATTTATTTTAGCATTACGTAATTGAAACCGTCACCCGTACATATTTTCCAGACTGACCCGTCGAGTTACTCTGGCACTTTTCTGTAAACCCGCACCTGCAATTCACTGCTTCTACTTTAGTTTTATCCATAATTTTAATTCTTAACTAAGTTTATTTTTGATCAAAAAAAGTCTGAGTTATTTTTCCATGGAACAGAGAAGCTAAAGGTAGACAGATTAAGGTATACAAAGTTATGATCGGCACAGGTTTTCCCCTTAGTAATAGTGTTGATAACCACACAGAGAGTGGTAAATCTCTGGAATTCTCTGCCACAGAAGGTAGTTGAGGCCAGTTCATTGGCTATATTTAAGAGGGAGTTAGATGTGGCCCCTGTGGCTAAAGGGTTCAGGGGGTATGGAGAGAAGGCAGGTACAGGATACTGAGTTGGATGATCAGCCATGATCATATTGAATGGCGGTGCAGGCTCGAAGGGCCGAATGGCCTACTCCTGCACCTATTTTCTATGTTTCTAGGTTTCTATGGACGACATCATTTTTAGATGAGATCGAGAGGAAATTTGAGGAAGATTTTTTTTCACCGAGAAGATGGGTGAAATCTGGACTGCACATCCAAAAGGCTGGTGGAGGCACAGAATCTTTAAGAATTATTTAGATGGGCACTTGAAAACATGGGTCTGTGTGCTTGGAAATGGTAGTATCGGTAGGTACAATGACTGGCTTAGGCATTGGAGGGCCAGTTTCCTTGATTGTGTGACTTTATGCTCTGCAGCTCTCAGTCTTCTGCAGTCCATCCAAAGTAATTCTCTCCAACTCTGCAATAATGACATAGATATCACCTTCCCATTGACAATTTTTACCCAGTTAATTAATTGATATCTGGCTCCAACCAGACCACATTTTGTGATGAATAGATATTTAAAAACTGTTACAATCCAATTATTTAAAGTTAAGTAAATTCCCTATAAATCTACGCTGAATGCAATGCCTTTGTTATTCCTGCTTTGACAGAAGCTGCCCAATTACTGGGTTGCCCACTTCAGGCTTCTCAAATTATAATGTTGAACTCTCAAAAATGTTTATTCATTCTTTTTTTTTAAAGTGTTAATGCTGGAAATCTGAAACACAAACTGAAAAGTTGGAAGCAACCCAGAGCTCAGCACTCAACATTTGTGGAAAGAGTGAACAAACTTAATTTAGACAATTGCCCAATTGGCCGTAGAAAGCTAACAATCAATGTGTTTACAAAATTTAACCAAGGTCATTAACAAAATTACTCAAAGATTTACAGCATGTAAAGACTGCAAAAAGTTGTGACCACTGCACAGTCCATCACCGGCTTTGACCTCCCCACTATCGAAGGGATCTATCGAAGTCGCTGCCTCAAAAAGGTAGACAATATCATCAAAGACTCACAGCATCCTGGCCACACACTCATTTCAACATTGCCATTGGGAAGAAGGTACAGGAGCCTGAAAACTAACGTCTGGGTTCAGGAACAGCTTCTTCCCTACAGCCATCAGGCTATTAAACATGACAACAAATAAGCTCTGAACTGCAACAGACTATTATTATTATTGCACTATATTTGTTATTTATTGAGTATGTGTGCATGTGTGTACACACACTGAACTTTTTTTTCTTCTCCCGTTATGTGCTATGTTTACATATTCTGATGTGCTGCAGCAAGTAAGAATTTCATTGTCCTATCTGGGACATATGACAATAAAACACTCTTGACTCTTGAGCAAAGGCCATTCAACCTCCTGAGTCTAAACTGGCTCCATTTCAGGGCAAATCCAACTGGTCTCACTCCTCTATCCTTTCCCCACAATTTTGCATTATGTTTTCGTTCAATTACTTATCCAAATTTCCTTTGAATTCCAAGATTAGATTTTTTTTTTCTGGTAGTTCATTCTAGATTCAAATTACTTGCGGTGTAAAATAGAATGCTTTCCTGTATCACTTTTGTTTTTTTTGCTAATCATTCTAGATTTTATTTAAGTTAAAGCATAAATTGTGACAAGGCACCAGAATATTCTGTTGGAAAGATTTTGGAATGCTATCCAAATCTTTTTACCATCAAAGGAAAGTTTCACAAAAGATAAAGGATTGTTTTATTTCTTCCCTTGCGGCATAACTTCACGTTTCTAGGCTATCAATTTACCATTAGAATTTGCAATATTGAATACTGTCTTCAGTTTATTCAGTACATAATTGAGTCATTTGAAACAAAAGATTGGTCAAGGAACATGGAGAATACTGAACCTTCAGATTGAAAACAGACAAGAAAAATAATGTTCTAAGGAACACGACATAGCAATTCAATTAAACTTGTAAAAATCAAGGCTGGTTTGCAACAATGATGGACATGAGACATTTCATCAGTACATAATGCATCATGTCTCATTCAGGAGAAAAAGTAGGTGAATGTTATTTGATATGAAAGTGGTGCTCAAACCTATTACTACGATTTGAGACGGATAAAGAACTTTTGGTAAGAACTGAAACTTTGAACACAATAATCAATTATTTTAGCATGTAGGGAATGTGAAGACTTCATCTTAACTTCAATGATTCAATTAAATGTCATGTAGATAAAGCACAAATATATTAATTATAATATGACAGTTGGAAGAGTTATAGAAACATAGAAACATATAAAATAGGTGCAGGAGTAGGCCATTCGGCCCTTCAAGCCTGCACCGCCATTCAGTATGATCATGGCTGATCATACTTGCAATATACATTAAAATCTTGCCATTACATAACCTGTCGGAGCACAAATTGGTGGGTAGAGTACCTGAGGAAAAAATAAATATGTTCACAGATTCAGAGATATCAAAATGTTTAGTCAGAAATTTAGAGAAATAATAGCAGTAAAATAAAGAAATTGTTTTTTTTTGGTGATAAGCAATTGAGGACATTATTCTGAACAAAATAAATGGGAGCATGAGATATTAATGGAACTTGATAGGGACTTGGGACAGTTAATGATGATGTCTTGAAGTTGCTCCTTAGTATGGTTGGGGAGAAGCTGCATGTCCTAAACCATATGAAGATTGATTAATCTCTTGGGCCTGATCAGATATATCGAAGAACACTGTGGGCAGCTAGAGAAGAAATTGCAGGAGTCATGATTGAGATATATGAATTTTCATTGATATGGGTGAGGTTCAAGAAGACTAGTGGATGGAGAATATTGTTCCTCTATTTAAGAAGAGCTGCAAAGAAAATCTTGGGAACTATGTACCAGTAAGCCTAACATCAGTGGTATGAAAGTTACTGGAGTGAATTCTGGGGGACAAGATGTACTTGCATTTGATAAGACCAGTGTTGGTTAAGGACAGTAAGCAAGGCTTAAGGTTCAGTTTATTAGTATTGTCACATGTGACAATATTGACAAGGTACAGTGACAATCTTTTTGCTGCATGCTATCCAGTCAGCGAAAAGATTAAAACTGATTACAATCAAGTTGTTCACAGGATACAGACATAGGATGAAGGGTATATTAATTAGTGCAAGATACAGTCCGATAAAGTCCGATTAACGATAGTTATCCAGAATTACAGAAGGATCTTGATCTGTTGAAATGAGCTGAGGAATAGCTAATTGAGTTTAATTCAGGGGAGTGCAAGGCGGTCCATTTTGGGAAGTCAAAACAGAGCAGGACTTTCACAGTGAATGCCAAGACACAGGTGAGTGCTGTAAACAGAGGGATCTAGGTCATAGTTCCCTGACAATGACATCACAGGTAGAGTCTTAAATCTTGATATCAAAACCCTTCGGAGCTGTGGCGTTCCGGCGGCAGCGGCGACCCGACCTCGGAGCTGTGGCGTTCTGGCGGCAGCGGCGGCCCGACCTCATTGTGGGCGACATCGTCGGGAGCTCGCAGGTCACAGGTTGGTGACCTGTTTTTCCGGGGATTCCGCAACAACAGCTGCATCCGCTGGACTAGAGGGCGGCAGCTTCGGCAGCTTCGACCGCCCCGGGCCGCGGAGTTTGAACCGGCCCGTTTGCGGTGCTTGGATTCAGCCGCGGGACTGACTTACTTACCATCGCCCGGCGGGGTCACAACATCAGAAGCCTGGATCGTCTCGGCGCAGAGGGAGAATAAGGAGGGAAGAGACTAAGACGTTAAGATTTTTGCCTTCCATCACAGTGAGGAGGTGCCTGATGAACTCACTGTGGTGGATGTTAATTTGTGTTTATTGTGTGTTTTTATCATTTTTATTATATGTATGACTGCAAGGCAATAAAGGCTACTTTGACTTTGAATAAAGTATATGTGATCCTCTTGGGTAAAGAATCCCATTGTTTCATAATTCTCATAGGAAAGACATTTCACAATGTGAATTCTAAATGGCTCTTGGGGTCCTAATTCCTACTTCTGGACTCTCTCACTGGAGTAAAGAGGCCCTCAGCATTTAATATGCCAGGTCTTTATTTTATGGTTCGAGAAGATCACCCCTCACTCAGTCCTCTAAACTCAAAATAATATGTGCCTATTTTACTCAATTCTCCATAAAAGATTCCCCTACTGGGGGATTTAGTCAAACTATTTTAGAATACCTTTATTGTCATTCAAACAAACAAAGGTTTGAATGAAATTTACTTCCCTGTAGTCATAACAGCAAAACCCCCCCATAAAAACACACAATTAACAAAGTTCCACACAAACATCCATCACAGTGAATCTCCAAACACCTCCACACTGTGATGGAAGGCAAAAGTCTTATCTCTTCCCTGTTCTTCTCTCGCGGTCAGGCAGGCAAGTTGCTGCGTCGAGGCGATCGAGGCTCTTGATCTTAAAGCCTCCGGCGGGCGATGGTAACTCCCGCGGCTGATTAAGCCGTGCCGGGCGATGTAAGGCCCGGCGATGGGCCAATTCATACCCCACGATTCAGGGCGGGCGAAGTTGCCGTTGGGGGAGCTCCCGAAAATCGGTTTCGTACCAGGGACCTGCGAGCTCCCGAATTTACCGTCCACAGGGCCTGCGAAGTCGAGTTGCAGCCGCAGTGCCACCGCAGCCTCCGAAGTCAGCCAGCTCCGCGCCGGTAAGACTGCAGGCTCTATGACTGGAGCCCTCAGGTCAACTCCGGTTGGAGGCCGCCAGCTCCTCGATGTTAGGCCCCAGCGAAACGGAGACACAACAAGTAAAAGGTCGCGTCCCCGTTCAAGGAATAGATTTTTTTAAATCCCCTCTCCCCTTCCCCCCCCCCCCCACCTCCCCACATATACACAACTAAAAAAGAAACCAAACAAATACTCCTAACAAGACAAAAAAAAAAAAGATAAAAAGACAGACGGACTGCAGGCGAGCCGCAGCCACAAGGCGCTGCCACCGGAAATATACCAGGGTGATGAAACTAGTTTTCATCACCCTGGTATTGCTGGCATAATCTCCGCTACTTCATAATTAACCATAGAAGCGGACCACCAGAATCAGGAACAACTTTTTAATCCCCTCTTTAATCTGGTCTCTAAACAGTCCTTCCAGAGGCTAGAATAATTTCCAGTTCACTTCTACCCCATTGGAGACATGAGTCTTTTACTATGGAACAGAAGCTTTGCAACTGAAAACTATATTTTGCATATCTTCCCTTTTGCTCTATCATATGTATATGAGTTTGACATGATTGCAATTTTATGTGATACTGGACCAAGTGGGTCAGGGAGAGAGAGGGGGCAGAGAGAGACGGCAGGGAGAGAGGGCATTGAGAGAGAGGGCAGAGAGAGAAAGGGGGCAGAGAGAGAGAGAGAGAGAGGGCAGAGAGAGTACAGGGCAGAGACAGAGAGAGGGCAGAGACAGCGAGAGGGCAGAGACAGAGAGAGGGCAGAGACAGGGAGGGGGCAGAGACAGAGAGAGGGAAGAGGCAGAGAGAGGGCAGAGAAAGAGCAGAGGGAAAAGAGGGCAGAAAGCGGCCAAAGAGAGGCCAGAGAGAGAGGGCAGAGATGGAGAGAGAAGGCAGACAGAGAGAGGGCAGAGACAGAGAGAGAGGGCAGAGGCAGAGAGAGGGCAGAGAATGAGAGAAAAGGCAGAGGCAGAGAGAGGGCAGAGACAGAGAGAGGGAAGAAATGGAGAGAGAGGGCAGAGACAGAGTAAGAGGGCAGAGACGGAGAGAGAGGGCAGAGACAGTGAGAGGGTAGAGACAGAAAGAGGGCAGAGACAGAGAGAAGGCAGAGACAGAGCGCAGAGAGAGGGCAGAGAGACAAAGAGAGGGCAGAGACGGAGAGAGAGGGCTGAGAAAATGTTATGTGATACTAGACCAAGTGGGACCCGTTGGGTCCCATCCTCGCAACGCGCGGTTGCGGGGAGGGGGGTGTGGCCTGTGGTGTCATGCACACACTAACCTCCCCCCCCCACACACACGCTAACCACACCCCCCCCCCACACACATGCACTAAACACCCCACGATATTATCTTAATATTATTCATTTGCTCCTTTTACCCCATCCCCCACCCTATCCACTCATGCACAGCCCCAAAATCACAGGTGTGGCTAGAGAGGATGAGGGAGGGGGTAGAGAGAGAGGGCATAGGGAGAGAGGGCAGAGAGAGAAAGGGCAGAGAGAGAGAGGGCAGAGAGAGAGTGTAGATAGAGAGGGCAGAGAGTGTACAGGGCAGAGACAGAGAGAGGGCAGAGACCCAGAGAGGTCAGAGGCAGAGGGAGGGCAGAGACAGAGCAGAGAGGGGGCAGAGAGGGCAGCGAGAGGGCAGAGTGCAGAGAGAGAGAACAGAGAGAGAAGGCAGAGACAGAGAGAGGGCTGAGACAGAGAGAGGGCAGAGACAGAGGGCAGAGGTCAGATAGGGCATAGAGAGGTCAGAAAGAGGGCATAGACAAAGAGGGCAGAGATGGAGGGAGAGGGCAGAGACGGAGGGAGAAGGCAGAGACAGAGGGAGAGGGCAGAGACAGAGGGAAAGGGTAGGGACAGAGAGAGAAGGCAGATAAAGAGAGAGAGGAAAGAGAGCGAGAGAGAGGGCAGAGACAGAGGGAGAGGACAGTGGGACAGTACTTTTTAAACAACTAAAAATTCAAAAATGATAGAAAAGCAGACCGACTGTAGGCAGAGGCTGCCATCAATGCGGTGCCCCTAATGGCAATTTTTCAGCTAGTGCTGGACCTCCTGTTAGGAACTGAGACGGGTGAGGTGGCGGAGGTAAGTGTTGGGGAGCACTTCGGGTCCAGTGATCACATACCATTAGTTTCAATATAATTATGGAGAGGGTCAGAAATGTACCAAGGGTTGAGATTTTTGATTGGAGTAAGGCTAACTTTGTGGAGATGCGAAAGGATTTAAAAGGAGTGAATTGGGACCTTTTATTTAATGGGAAGGAATGGAGGACATTTAAAGGTGAACTTTTAAGAGTACAGAATCTTTATCTCCCTGTTCGGTTGAAAGGAAAGAGTAATAATTGGAAAGAGCCATGGTTTTCAAGGGAAATTGGACACGGTTCGGAAAAAGAGAGAGATCTACAATAATTATAGGCAGCATGGAGTAAATGAGGTGCTTGAGGAGTAGAAAGAATGTAAAAAGAATATTAAGAAAAAAATTAGAAAAGCTAAAAGAAGATATGAGGTTGCGTTGGCGTAAGGTGAAAGTAAACCCAAAGGGTTTCTACAGCTATATTAATAGCAAAAGGATAACGAGGGATAAAATTGGTCCATTAGATAGTCAAAGTGGACAGTTATCTGCAGAGCCAAAAGAGATGGAGGAGATATTGAACAATTTATTTTCTTTGGTATTCACCAAGGAGAAGGATATTGAATTATGTGAGGTAAGGGAAACAAGTAGAGTAGCTATGGAAACTATGAGATTCAAAGAAGAGGAAGTACGAACACTTTTGAAAAATATAAAAGTGGATAAGTCTCCAGGTCCTGACAGGATATTCCCTAGGACATTGAGGGAAGTTAGTGTAGAAATAGCAGGGGCTATGACAGAAATATTTCAAATGTCATTAGAAATGGGAATGGTGCCAGAGGATTGGCGTACTGCTCATGTTGTTCCATTGTTTAAAAAGGGTTCTAAGAGTAAACCTAGCAATTATAGACCTGTTAGTTTGACGTCAGTGGTGGGCAAATTAATGGAAAGGATACTTAGAGATAATATATATAATCATCTGGATAAACAGGGTCTCATTTGGAACAGTCAACATGGATTTGTGCCTGGAAGGTCATGTTTGACTAATCTTCTTGAATTTTTTGAAGAGGTTATTAGGGAAATTGATGAGGGTAAAGCGGTGGATGTTGTCTATATGGATTCAGTAAGGCCTTTGATAAGGTTCCACATGGAAGGTTGGTTAAGAAGGTTCAATTGTTGGGTATTAATGGTGAAGTAGCAAGATGGATTCAACAGTGGCTGAATGGGAGATGCCAGAGAGTAATGGTGGATGGCTGTTTGTCAGGTTGGAGGCCAGTGACTAGTGGGGTGCCTCAGGGATCTGTGTTGGGTCCACTGTTGTTTGTCATATACATCAATGATCTGGATGATGGTGTGGTAAATTGGATTAGTAAGTATGCAGATGATACTATGATAGGTGGTGTTGTGGATAATGAAGTAGATTTTCAAAGTCTACAGAGAGATTTAGGCCATTTGGAAGAGTGGGCTGAAAGATGGCAGATGGAGTTTAATGCTGATAAGTGTGAGGTGCTACATCTTGGCAGGACAAATCAAAATAGGACGTACATGGTAAATGGTAGGGAATTGAAGAATGCAGGTGAACAGAGGGATCTGGGAATAACTGTGCACAGTTCCCTGAAAGTGGAATCTCATGTAGATAGGGTGGTAAAGAAAGCTTTTGGTGTGCTGGCCTTTTTAAATCAGAGCATTGAGTATAGAAGTTGGGATGTAATGTTAAAATTGTACAAGGCATTGGTGAGGCCAATTCTGGAGTATGGTGTACAATTTTGGTCGCCTAATTATAGGAAGAAGGATGTCAACAAAATAGAGAGAGTACAGAGGAGATTTACTAGAATGTTGCCTGGGTTTCAGCAACTAAGTTACAGAGAAAGGTTGAACAAGTTATGTCTTTATTCTTTGGAGCGCAGAAGGTTAAGGGGGGACTTGATAGAGGTATTTAAAATGATGAGAGCGATAGACAGAGTTGACGTGGATAAGCTTTTTCCATTGAGAGTAGGGAAGATTCAAACAAGAGGACATGATTTGAGAATTAAGAGACACAAGTTTAGGGGTAATATGAGGGGGAACTACTACTTCTTTACTCAGAGAGTGGTAGCTGTGTTGAATGCGCTTCCAGTGGAATGGTGGAGGCAGGTTCGATTTTATCATTTAAAAATAGATTGGATAGGTATATGGACGGGAAAGGAATGGAGGGTTATGGTCTGTGCAGGTAGATGGGACTAGGGGAGAATAAGTGTTCGGCACGGACTAGAAGGGCTGAGGGCCTGTTTTCATGCTGTAATTGTTATATGGTTATATGGTTATATCATGCAACTTGAAAATACTACACTCCTCATTCTTTCCTTCTATGTTACGTTATAGTTTAGAAATGGATATTAGCCTCCGTGTAGCTCTCTGCCAGTTATATCCACCTATCCTGTTTATTCTAACTGTAATTCTTTTGCCCATCAACCAGAAATCAAATATGTTCAAATGTATTATTCATAATTCCATTAGTCTAAACCTGACGTCACACTTGGGTGATACATTTGTGCATGTTTTTTTAAAAACCAAGATGCGTTCATTGGTCCCTGATAAACAACACCTTTTAAGCAGTGAGGAGGATATTTGTATTATTTTTTTTCCTCTTTGGTCTAGGGAGAGTTGCATTTGCATCTGATAACTTAGGGAGCAATAAGTCACCCTCCACCTCATGCACCCAATCTCACAGCTCTCATCATTCACAGAGAAAAATTCAGAAGCACGATTTCCAATTTGCATCATTTTTGTATGTAATTATAAAATCCAAAAGACCAGATGAGAACAGAAGAAAAAAGTGAGGCTGCCTTTGGCAACGCGTTATCCTTTAAGGCATAATTCTCACACCCAGGAGTATAAACAGACGGTGTTGCTCTTGTGATGAGCTCTGTGTGAAGAGGAGGCACTGGGGTAGATGTCGCTGTTAATGTATGAGGCTCTGCCCCCACAGTAATCTTTCCCCACAACTCTTTCTGTTGCTCTGATCACTCAACGTTCTGGCTGTAGGCCATTTCAGACACCCACAGAGTATGTGTACCAGATAAGCCCAAGTACCATCTGGACATGCTTTTGTCAGCACTTGTGTTTTTTTTGTAGGAAGGGTACTTCATCTGGTTTGACAGTGCTGTTGGGTTTTTGATTGTTGGCATGGTGCAGAATGCAATAGACATTTTATACATCGCTATGGCTGGCTGCATGTTCTCCAACTTCCTGAAAAGGCTAATACTGTCCAAGATATTGGACTGCATGTGCCAATGTGAAAATAGTTCCCATTATGCATTTGGCCTTTGCTGATAGCTTTGAGAAAGAAATCTGTGTGAACAGATGGTTTGTGAGTGGCATGATATTCATAGTTTATAATCTCTCTAAGATTTAAACAAACAGCACAAAAGATTGGATCAGTAAAACACATGCCTGCCCCAAAATTCTGACCAAGTTGTCCTTCGGGTTTTAAAATAAATTCTCGATAGGCCAGGCAAGATTTAGTTACGTGCTCCAGTACATAAGATCTAAAATGTATTTTAAATCCAAAATGTTTGGATATCAATGTTCCTGAGCACATGGACTGGTTGATGTTATGGCTGAATTACGTTGAGGACATCTTAAGGGTGAATCTTTCCGAGGATACCTCAGTGATCACTGAAGGTAACAGTGTTTAAATAATAAACGAAGATCACTCCCTTCCCCATCAAATAACCAGCACTACTCCTTTCAGCTCAAATGCAATTCAGCAGTTGTCCAAGAACATCACTTCAGACCTCTTTTGCTTTAATAAATGAATCTTAGGTTAGCAAACGGATAGTTTAACTGTAAACTCCATAAATAACAGCATTTTGAATTTGATTTAATTCAAATTATAATCTGGGTATTGATGACATGGTCAGCATTTATTGTCCATCATCCCAGAGCCTTGAGAAGGAGGTGGTAATGAGCCATTTCCTGTATTGTAATCGGTGTGATGGTGGTACTCCCATTGTGCAGTTAGATCTGGAGAGTATTATTTTGTCCTGGTGATAATGAATGGCTGCAAATATCTTTCCTAGTCAGGTTGACGCATTACTTGACGTAAATGGTATTTAACCTGATCATCTGCTGCCCTTGTCCTTCCAGGTTATGTTTGGCAGGTGCAGTCAAAAAAGCTTTATGATTAACTGTAGTAATAAATAAATAAGAGGTGTCCAGACAGAAATGTCTGAGAGTGGGCTCAACTGGGGAGAACTCGAAAGAACTGCCAACAACCGAGTGAGGTGGAGGACATTTGTCAATGGCCTATGCTCCCTAGAGGAATTATGCCTTAAATGGCTTAAGAAGAAGAAGAAGAAGAAGAAATAAAACACTGTTCTTTAATAACTCCAAAGTAACCAGCTCATTAGTTAGAAAATAAAAATGTTTGTTATTTGAGAATTATTCAATCTTGCATTACATCAGCACCACAGTTCGCCAGCATACAGTACTTAACTTACAGCAACTTAAGATAGAAAATCTAATTCCTTTTCTCTTTTCCAGATATGCTATATTGACCTGCTAACTGTTTTCAGTATTTTTTAATTTTGTTTCTCTTCTCTGACATCTGCAATTTTTTATTTTGCTTTTCGATTATGCCCAGATTCATGGCATAGTTCTAGGTCTCATTAAGCATTAAACTTGGAGTGAAATGACCAAAAAAGCTTTAATACATTAATTTCTCACCATTTCTCCACCTATGATATCTGTTTGTTCCTCACTCTTCAAGTCATATACTCTGTTTTCAATGATACCAAGTCATATTTTAAATATTCATTTACTGGTTCTAGGGCTTTACATTAAATAATGCTCTTTATTAACTAAGCACAAGAAAGAAAACTAAACTTACATTCTTCACATTTCTTCAATTTTGTTTTATACAAGGTAGTCAGTATTGATCTTTGGGCTTGAAAACAAACTGAATGTGGAAGTATAAGCCATATGGAAACCCATCATCGTGTTGTAACTCAAAATTAATTTACTGAGAAATCTATATTTATACTTTAGAATGGAGATAATGGAATTTACTCATAGGAGACAGAGCTTTAGATTCAAGATTCAAGAGAGTTTTTTGTCATGTGTCCCAGATAGGATAATGACATTCTTGCTTTGCTTCAGCACACAGAATATTGTAGGCATAAATAAATACAGAACAGATCAGTGTGTCCATATACCATAGAATATATATATACACACACACAAATAACCAGATAAAGTTCAATAGGCTATTAAAGTTCAGATATGTGTTTGAGTTGAGTTTAATAGTCTGATGGCTGTGGGGAAGTAGCTGTTCCTGAACCTGGATGTTGCGGATTTCAGGCTCCTGTACCTGTATTTATTAATTAATCTAGAGAACCCTCAACCACAAGCTCATATTTGCTTCAATAAATCCACAGGTTGCTGGCTTGATTTTCTGGTCAGTAAGAAAGGATAGGCACTCATTGAGACCCCCGAAGAACCTCCCCTCAGAGATTCAGTGAGGTCTGTGCTTTGAATTTCCTAACATGAGTTGCTGTCAAGTAACATTGGTCTGGGATCTGTGGAGTCAACAAGGGTAATTTCATCATCCCTGTGTAATTGCCAAACCGAGTGAAGAATTCTCACAGACAGCAATACAAGAAATAATGTTTTTTTATTAATCTTTTGAAAATTAAATACAAGATAAAAGCAGAACATCATAAAAAGCATAAAATAGTAGCTTTCTACGTTTCTTATGACAGAATTTTAAATTCTGAAACCGGGATTCAACACTCTCAACATATTGAGAAACATCGTCCAGAGAAATTCCTCAGCAGTAATTATTAATTAGCAAACAGCTACACAATACTTTGCAACAATCCAGAATTTGTGATTTTTTATGCAATTATTTGCTGACTTCCAAAATAACTAAGAACTTATCTTATGCTATCATGACATCCAAATACCTCATACAAAGTCCTATGCATTAAAAGGAGCTTCTGGAATGTAATGGTGTTAGGAGGATGGGAAAAGATAGGATGTATTTTGTTTTACTAGAAATTACAAAATTTGTCAAATATTCCAAATGTTTTCCAAATTGCATTGCATTTGCCAAGTTCCTGCTCACTCACTCTGCATGTTTCCATCGCCTGTAGCGTCCTTACATCCGTTCTACTCATTATCTTGCCTTGTATCATCAGCAAACACATTTTTGACAGCATGACAGATTTTTGATTAGTAACGGTGTCAGGGGTTTTGGGGCCAAGGCAGGAGAATGGGGTTGAGAGGGAAAGATAGATCAGCCTTAATTGTATGTTAGAGTAGACTTGATGGGCTGATTGGCCTTATTCTGCTACTAGAATGTATGAACGTATTAACATGATTATACCAGGCATGAGTGTTTTACAATAATATGGTTAAGAGCACTTCTGCAAGATAAGCTCAAAATAGTGATAGTTTTTTTTCAAAAAAGGTTGTGTTTAAGGAGCACAGGAAAAGTGGGCATTTCCCCAGTTCATAATGTATTTTCATAATTGCTACAGAGAATTAACTTAGTCTTGAACTTTTATGGATCCTTGACATCGGAAATACACCTCTTATCCGCCTCTCAAGTAGAATAACCAAACTGAATATATAAAGATTTTGTTCATCCTTATGGAGGCAACTGAAAACCTAAACTTGGAGGAGGAGCCATCTTGGAGGAACGGCTGCTAACCAGCAGCCGTCCGTTAAACTCGCTTTTTTTTTTAAAAAAATTTTATTTTTTATTTTTTTAGTTAGTCCTGTCTCGTCCGTTTGGAGAAATTGACTTTTTAATGTGGGGGGTATGGGGCAATTTTATTTCTAGGTCCCTACCTGGTCGGTGAGGCAGCTTTTTCTCCGGGCTGCCCGTCGACCCGTCCTCGCGACCTACCAGCGGGCTTGGAGCGCCGTTTCCTGGCGGGGACCGCCCAGCACCTCGGCCTCGGTGGCGGCACAGCGCTGGAGCGCTATCGTGGAGCGGAGCGGGCGATGCCTTGCCTGGGTCGCCGCGCTGGAGCGACGCGCTGGAGCTCCGGTGAGCTGTGACCGCCGAGAGCAACACCTCCAGGCTGCGGGTCTGTGGAGCGGAGCGGGCGGCGCCGATTTCAACATCGGGAGCCTGGGAGCTCCAAACCGGCGCGGCCTTGTCGGCTTCGGAAGCCGCGGTCTACAGCTTGGAAGCGGCCGTTCCAGGTGGCCCAGCCGCTGAGAGGACTCTCCCGACGCCGGGGCAAGACCACCCGGTGAGAACGGCCAGGAACATCGGGCCTCCGTAGAGGCAACTGCGGTGGCAGGCCTGACTTTGGGTGAACTTCGGGTTGGGGACTGGACATTGTGCCTTCCCCCACAGTGGTAACCATTGTGGGGGGATGATTTTCTGTCTCTACGTAATCCTGTTAGTCTTTGTCCAAGATGGCTGTTGTGGAGGGAGAGTGGACGCTGGCGCGCTTTGGCTGCCGCTGCTCTCTCTTCACATTGTGTTTTTGATTTTCTGTTTTTGGACTGAATTCTGTTTTTAGTTTGTGTCTCTGTGATGTCTTTATTATTTATTTTACTCTGATTATATGTTTATATTCCTGTTAATCTATGTAAGGTGTCCTTGAGATGTCTGAAAGGTGCCCAACAAATAAAATTTATTATTATTATTATTAAACATTCTAATTCAATAACATTGACATTCAATTGAATGGTATATTGAAAAATACCACCTTTCTTTTTTTAATTTTTAATTTTAATTTTAATTTTAATTTTTTAGCTGCCACTAGGAGTCCGACTCTCCTAGTGGCAGCATGCTGTAAAGGTTGCAAATTTGTTTGTTCCCTTAACTTGTAACTTTCACTTACCACTCTTTCAATGTTACTTGTGACTACGACTTCATAAAGTGTTGATAACACTTTTACACGCCTTAATCATGAAAAGGATGGAGACAAGAAGGAAAGGAGGATCCCCAAGGAAGGAACAGGGGAAAGCCACAACCACAGCCACAGCTTCTGACTCTAGTATCATAGAAGCAATATCGAAAATGAACGATGAATTGAAAAATGAACTGAAAAATGAAATGAAAACAAGATTTGGCTGTTTGGAAGAAATGGAGAAAGGAGTTTCAACCAAATTGAAGGAAGTTCAAGGAAAGCTGTCTATATGACAAGATGAACTTCGTGAACAAAAGGAACAAATTGATAACTTGCGAACCCTGGGCCATGAGCGAGATTTGAAGATTGAAAAACTGGAACAGAGAATGAATGAAAATACTCGAGCACTTCAGCAATATTAGACAAAAAATATGGACCTGGAAAACAGAAGCCGTCGATTGAATTTACGAATTGTTGGTTTGCCGGAAGGTCAAGAAGGAGATAATGTTATAAAATATACTTCTAAAATGATAAAGGAGACTTTCAACATTGAGCACAATGAAAATCTTCCATTTTTGGAATACGCACACAGGATTGGGAAGAAATCTGGTAACTTGATTATTCGGTTTCACTTTTTGCAAATGAAGTAGAATATTCTCCAGGCAGCAAAAAAGTTGGGCGTGGTTGAACATGAAGGATGCAAGTTTCGGTTTGTTCCTGATCATAGTTATAGTTACGAGGGTGAAGGGGTGTAAATATATTGAAGAGTTCATTAGATCTTTGACAAACGGAAAGGCCGCAGGCACTGATGGTTTAAACTCGGAATTTAAAAAAAAAATTAATTATCTGTTTTCTCCACGTCTACAGACATTATATAATTATGCTTTCACTCAACAGAAACTGCCAGGAACTTTAAACGAATCAACAATAACACTTATACCAAAAATGGATAAGGACCGTGAGGATCCAGGTTCATATAGAGCAATTGCTCTTTTAAACACTGATCAGTAGATATTAGCTAAAATTTTAGCCCATAGATTAAGTTTAGTAATTCATAAATTAATACATCCCGATCAAACAGGTTTTATCCCAAAACGTTATTCATTTTATAATCTGAGACGATTATTTAATATTATATATTCAAATAGAATAGCTAATGTAAATGTAGCAGTCACCTCGTTAGATGCTGAAAAAGCATTTGATCAGGTGGAATGGCCCTACTTATTTTCGGTGATGGAAAAATATTGACTGGGTGAGAAGTTTTGTACATGGGTTAAACTCCTATATACTAACCCAACAGCTAGAATATAGACAAATCAAATGTTATCACCGAAATTCAATTTGTTTAGAGGTTGTAGACAAGGATGCCCATTATCTCCATTATTATTCGCCCTAGCTATTGAACCACTTGCAGAAAGTGTTAGAGCCCATCCAGAAATGTATGGGTATAATACTAAAGATACAGTTAATAAAATGTCTTTATACACAGATGATGTATTACTATTCATTACAAACCCAGAAACTAGCATTCCAAACTAACTAAATCTTATAACTCAATTTGGCTCATTCTCGGGATATAGAATTAATTGGAATAATAGTGAAATTATGCCAATAACGGAACTTAACCCACATGCATTGCAACAATCTCCTTTTAAAATAGTCTACAAAAAATTTAAATATCTTGGAATTTATGTGACTAAGAAATATACTTCTTTATTTAAATTAAATTTTCCTCCTTTACTTTATAACTGCATATGAATATTCAGTATTGGAAAACACATCCCATCTCAATGCTCGGTAGAATTAATGCCATAAAAATGATTTTCCTTCCACAATTACTGTACTTATTTCAATCAATATATCTCCCCAAATTTTTTTTTTAAACATGATGTCAAATGTCAAATGTCAAATGTCAAATGTCAAATGTCAAATGTCAAAAACTTTATTTACCATTTGTGCTTACACACATAGGAACTCTTGTGCGGCTATTCAGAGAGTCAAGTTACGTTAAAAAATTAAAATTAAAAATTTAAAAATTTAAATTTTTTTTAAAAAGACACACAGAAGACACATAGAGCATTGTAGCTTGCACAAACACTATATCAGGACATCAGTTCATTTTGTTGTGTTTTGGCCAAGAGTCTCACTGTTGCACGGAAGAAGCTCTTAAAAAAGCGTGTTCTTTTTGTGGCGATACTGTCCGCTCGTCTGTGCCTGAGGTTGTATGTGCAGTTTTTGTGTTTGAGCAGGGAGTGAGCTGGATGTAGTGTGTCTCTAATGATTCTCCCTGCTCTTTTTTGACAGCGCTGTGTGTAGATTGTGTCCATGGAGGGGAGTTCAGTTCTGATGTATTGTACAAGTTTTATTTGGGATTCTAAGAACCATAGAATAAGTAACAAAACTTTTATGTAAATCCAAGATGAATGGACAATTAGTTTTACCAAATTTTCTATTTTATTTTTGGGCAGTTAATATTAAAAATATGATCTTCTGGTTGGAAGATATGGATCAACAACCAGATTGGTTAAAGATGAAAAAGGAAGATTGTTTATCTTTTGAAATTGGCTTGATCTTGTTAACCCCCACAAAATTGAATAAAACAATTATGGTGAAAATCCGATAGTATATAGTGGGGTACGAACATGGAAACAATTAAAAATGACTTTAAAATTGGATAATTTATCACTCCTTCTCCCCATTGTAAATAATCCTTCATTTAAACCTTCTGTATTGGATAAAGGTTTTGTACAATGGAAAAATTATGGAATTAAAAAGGTGGGACACCTTTACAGAAAAGGTATTTTTCTTTCATTTCAGCAGTTACAACAGAATTATGGACTATACTCAAATAATTTCTTTAGATATTTACAACTTAGAGATTATGTTAAATCACATACACAAGAATATACAAGAATATACATATACAAGTATTGTACTTCCGGTGGCGCTGGTGCCAGCAGCTTCCACCTACAGCCCGGTATCTTTTTGTTTTTTTGTTTATTTAGTTATGTTAAAGTGTGTTTTTTTGTTTTTTTGTGTTTTTATGTGGGGGAAGAGGGTACGGTGCGGGGGGTACCGTCCTTCAGCCGCTTCCTGGTGAGGACGCGGCTATTATTCGAGTCGCGTCCTCGCCCCCCCCCCCAGGCGGCCTACCTACTGGATTGGCGCGGCCTTTCCTGCCGGGATCGACCAGAGCGCCAGCAGCGGCGGGACAGCGCTGAAACATCGCGGGGCTGGCGATGCCTTACCGGGGGTCGCCGTCTGGAGCCCGGAGTGCTGGACCTGCTGCACCGACATCATGGAGCTGTGGTTTGCGGAGCTCCCAACGCGGGCGGTGCTGATGGACAACGCGGGGTCCTGCGACTCTGCCCGGCTCGGCCTGCGGACTCGGGAGCTGCGGACTCGGGAGCTGCGGACTCTGGAGCTGCGGACTCAGGAGCTGCGGACTCGGGAGCTGCGGACTCGGGAGCTGCGGACTCCGGTGGGAAGCGGCTGATCGGGAGGTCCGGGCCGCTGAGGAGGAGGATGTTCACCGTCGGGGTTCGGCGTCGGCGTTCCACCAGCCCGGCGTGAGGGCCTGAACATCGGGCCACCCGGGGCGGCGACTGCGGGTGCTCGGAAGGCCTCGACCACGAGTGAACATCTGGGAAGAACGGAGGGGAGGCTGGCTGGACTATGGTGCCTTCCTCACCTTGGTGCCAATGTGTTATGTTATGTCGTGGACTTTCAGTGTTTGTGCTTTTTTTTAAATTCTATTTTATTTTTAATATGTTTTATTATTTATTTATTTTTATGATACTGCCTGTAAGGGAAATTCATTTTGTTGTCTCTAACTGAGACAATGACAATAAATTTGAATACAATACAATACAATACAATATAGAACTAGGGAGCCAGAGAACCTTGACGGATGTTTGAATAAACATCCTAACACAGATAAATTAATATTTCACATTTACAATATTCTTTTAGATAGTGAGGTCCCGTCGGCAGAACTATATAGACAAGCATGGGAAAATGAATTAGCTCAACCCATAATGAAAGATATATGGGATGAAAGTTTACATATATATCAATGCTCATTAAATGCCAGACACTCTTTAATACAATTTAAAGTACTAAATAGACTGCACTATTCTAAAACAAAATTAAACAGAATTTTTCCAAATATTTCTCCTATCTTTGACAAATGTCAATATCTAGAAGGCCATTTAACTCATTCTTTTGTAAACTGTACAAAAGTTAAAAATTTCTGGATGGATATTTTTAAAATTATTTCTGAAATTGTTAATATCCAATTGGATCCTGATCCAAAATTAATAATCTAAGGAATATCAGAACAAAGCTGAAAACTTACAATAAACCTTGATTATAGTATAATAATTGGGAAAAAATTAATGTTAAAATTTTGGAAAAACCCAACAACCCCCACAATTAAAATGTGGATTATGGAAATGTCTGAGACCTTACATTTGGAAAAAATTAGACTTGTCTTAATTGACAAATCAGAATTATTTGCTAGAATATGATCTTCATTTATTGATTTTCTGAAAGGGTAAATTGGTTCAGCACGGAAGCTTGACTGAAACTTGAATCCAGGATCGGATGAATAATTACACTTTATAATCTACGGACCTATCTCCAAAATTGTGTTATTGGTAATTTATTTTATTTTTTTTCTTCTTTCTCCCTCCCTTCTTTCAATAGCTCTATCTTTCAAAAAATCTATTAAAAAAATAAACAGAAGCTGTGTTAATATGTAATTGGCAAACAAATCGTGTTTTGGTTATGATATGTATATGCTTCTAATAAAAATATATTTTAAAAAAGAATTCAAGATCTGCACAAGGTTCATGATCCAATCACTGAAGTGACCACAGCATTGGTGCCTTAGTAAAATCCTCCAAATAAATTGGTGGGGTATGTAAACCAACGTCAGTGTCCTTACACAGGCCAACATCCCCAGTGTGTGGGCCTAATTGCACGAGATTGACATGAAAAGCTGGAATAACTCGGTGGTCAGGCAACATTTCTGGAGAAGAGAAGGTGATGTTTTGAGTCATAGAAACATAGAAAGAGTCGAGACATTTCTTTAGACTGAGAGTCTAGGGAAAGGGAAACGACAGATATTCAGTCACGGGTACATAGAGCAAATGAATGAAAGATATGCCACACTCAGTTAGCTCCTGGTCTAAGGATTCATTTTGCAGTTGACTAACATCAGTCTCTCGAAACAGACATTCTCATCTGAGTTTTCATCTCATTACCAAGTAGTCGAAGGAATAGATTCAAGAATAGTTGAAAAGTTTTCTTGGAAAAAGCGTGGTATCACCACTGACGTGGCAATATTTAACTCATTACTCATCAAAAAGACCTGGGTCATCTGTGATAGAATTGAGAACTGCAAATCCATGTCTGAAGCGCAGAAACCCAGAATAAAAAGATGGAAGAAATGCATCACTTACCAATCAAATGCATCACTTATCACATCACCTCCCACACCTCCCCCCACCTCCCCCCCACCTCCCCCCCAAACTCATTAAGCCTCTTCTCTTCCTCCTGCAGCAGAGTCTGCGGGTTCTGGATTGATGTCTTCAGCCACCTCCGAACCCAGAAAACGAAATGAAAACAAATCATTCTCAATCTGAAGGAATGGCTAAAACATTTTCTTCCTTATCAGCAAGTTAATTACATAAAGATTAATGAACATCTGCCAATTTGCATAACATGGTGTTGAATATGAAGTAGGTTTTAATACAACCAACACAACATTGGGGGCAGCATTATCATTGAAACCTCGATCTGCTTTGGAAGAGACAGAAGCAGAAAATTGTTCTGAGCCCTTTTGAGATTTTGAGACTGTCTAAAAAGAATCATTATAACTGTATATTTGTAAAATATAAATTACATAACCTCAAGCACACATTTTCTCTGCGAATCAATTTCAGGACATTGGTAACACGATGTGCAAATTGAATCAAGTTATGGTAAATCAGTGTAGAATAGTTCCTTACACAATAAGAAGCTGTTAAATTTCATTCAAATGGTAATAGATATCAGAGCCGAGAGTCCTGGAACAAGACTTCAGCGGATTCTCTTATTCCTCAGGAATTAATTAGCATTTCAAGTACTCAGTGAAATAAAAACCAGCAGAGCTCACTTTCAATAGTAAATTGCTATCTGGAAGAAGAGGCTTTTGACATTTGGTTAAAATCACAGCATTAAAAATGGCTGGGAAATAGAATCATATTTTTGAAAGAATCCTTTCAATTCCAAATATAAGGTTCAGATTGTACCGAGTGTTACTATTCCTCTTTTGAAGCAATAAGGATTTTATACCGGAAAAAAGAACATTTTTGCACAGATCCGTGGAGGATTTTCCAAGCAGCATCTGTATGTATGTGTACATTTGTTATATTTAAGAATACAGAGTGTATGTGCAGTAAAACTTTGATAATTCTGTACAGGAGACTATGGTGTTGCCAGACAGGAAGATTTTCCGAACTGCTGGATGTAATATAGTCCAATAGATTTTTAATTTACTGTTTTAGATGTTGTGAAACAAGTAACAACATGAAATGCAGAAACCAAAGTGGAAATAAAGTGCAGAAAATTGAGCTCAAATGAGTGGAAAAGATGCACATGAACTGGAGTTCGGGGGGGGTTGGGGGTGTCCAGGAACTGAAGCCTTATGGAGTAAATGGGAATTGCAGCTCTGGTGAGAGGAAAGTGAGGGGGGAAAGGAATATTGGAGCCCCAGTGAATGGTCTGTCTATAGGGGAATCATAGCTCTGGTGTATAGAAAGGAGGGCAGTAACTTAAGGCCCGGTTGAGTGAAAAGGTAGAGTAGGAATTATGGCCCTGGAGAATGGGAATAAACGTGTGTCAAACATCACCAAGTGAACCAGATGCCAAACCATCAGGTTTACTGGTTGTCAGATTATGAACTATTGGTGTTTTACTGTGTGGCTTCAGATCAAATGCAGATTTATATATTATGTATAGGTAAAGTAACCACATCCCTCCCCTAAACCAGAAGTGGGGCAATCTTTTGACCTTCCACAAAATGTATGACAGCCTTATATTTGTACGGCATCTGGAATTTTCAGCATCCTAAACGGTGGGGACCACATTTTTAAAGAGAAAAGCATTCCTTGATCTTCATACAGCCTACCCAATTTCTTTGAAAAATTATAAAATGTGTCATCCCAATTCAATTCAATTTCAATTCAGTTGTATTTGTCATATGTAGGTTAACACAGGGTCAATGGTACAATGAAATGTGTTTGACAAGACAACGGGTCACCTCAGCAATAATATTGCAAGGATAAAATAAGATAAAATTCTAATATATTGTCCTTGAATTAGTTAGTACGTGTAGTACGTAGTATTGTGATGGTTAGCTTTGCCTATCAGTGCAACCCTGCATCAAGAAGTTGCGATGTAACCTTGTGACCTCTTCTTCTTCTTCTTCTTCATCCTGACAAGAATGAAGACCATCAGTGGCCTTGTTTAAAGCAATAGTCAATGGCAAATAACAAGATGTTGCTGGTTTCAGACCAGGAGGAGTCACAGTTTACTGCTTTAGCTAACTGATGGATGAGCTGGCTCTGGAGAGGATCCAGATGAGGTTTACAGGAATGATTCCAGGAATGAGTGGGTTAGCATATGATGAGCATTTGACAACACTGGGCATTTATTCGCTGGAGTTTAGAATGTTGAGAGGGGACCACATTGAATCTTACAGAATTATGAATGGCACAGATAGAGTGGATGTGGAAAGGATGTTTTTACTGGTGGGAGAGTCTCAGACCAGAGGTCATAATCTCAGGATTAAAGGGTGCTCTTTTGGAAAGGAGGTGATGAGGAGATTCCTCAGTCAGAGCGTAGTTAAACTATGGAAATCATTGACACGGAGGGCTGTGGAGGCCGTCAAGATTTTTATTTTTAAGGCAGAGATAGACAAAATCTTGATTAGAATGGGTGTCAAGGGTTATGGGGAGAAGGCAGGAAAATGGTATTAGGAGGCCAAGTTCAGCCATGATTGAATGACAGAGTGGACTTGATAGGCCGAATGGCCTAATGGGCTTGCCATACTTAGGCGATTGCAGGTGACAATGCCACATGGTCTTAGAAACATAGAAACATAGAAAATAGGTGCAGGAGTAGGCCATTCGGCCCTTCGAGCCTGCACCGCCATTCAATATGATCATGGCTGATCATCCAACTCAGTATCCTGTACCTGCCTTCTCTCCATACCCCCTGATCCCTTTAGCCACAAGAGCTACATCTAACTCCCTCTTAAATATAGCCAATGAACTGGCCTCAACTACCTTCTGCGGGAGAGAATTCCAGAGATTCACCACTATCTGTGTGAAACAAGTTTTCCTCATCTCGGTCCTAAAAGATTTCCCCCTTATCCTTAAACTGTGACCCCTTGTTCTGGACTTCCCCAACATCGGGAACAATCTTCCTGCATCTAGCCTGTCCAACCCCTTAAGTACTTAACTCCTTAAGTACTCTGGGATACAGCCTATCTGGCCCTGGGGATTTATCGGCCTTTAATCCATTCAATTTACCTAACACCACTTCCCGGCTAACCTGGATTTCACTCAGTTCCGCCATCTCATTTGACCCCCGGTCCCCTGC
The DNA here is from genome assembly GCF_010909765.2 of Amblyraja radiata. NCBI lineage: Eukaryota > Metazoa > Chordata > Chondrichthyes > Rajiformes > Rajidae > Amblyraja > Amblyraja radiata. Next base: position 65,990,818 of record NC_045962.1, on the reverse strand, counting down.
TATTTCCGGCAGATTATTTATGTCTTCCTTAGTGAAGACAGAACCAAAGTAGTTATTCAATTGGTCTGCCATGTCCTTGTTCCCCATGACTTTTAAAATTTTAATTAAAAGAAAACAGAAGTGATAGTGTTTGGTCCCAATGGCTCCCGTGAACCTCCCCCTGTTGACTTGGATCCCTTGGCACTGTATGTGAAGCCAATAGTTTTAAACTTGGGTTTTAAGATGGACAGTGATTTTAAATTAGATCGTCAAATAGGCGCGGTAGTTAAGTCCAGCTTCTTTCATTTAAGGCAGCTGGCAAAGGTGAAGCCCATTCTTGAACGACAGCATTTTGAAACAGTAATCCATGCCTTCATTACGTCTCGGCTGGATTACTGTAACGCCCTTTATTTTGGAGTTAGCCAATCTTCCCTTGCACGTCTCCAGTTGGTTCAGAATGCTGCTGCTCGCCTTGTAACTGAAACACATAAGAGGGAGCACATAACGCCTATTCTGGCCTCCCTCCACTGGCTGCCTGTGTACTTTAGAGTTCATTTTAAGATTATTTTATTTGTTTTTAAATCTTTAAATGGTCTCGCCCCGCCTTACCTCTCTGAGCTGCATCATCCTTACGCTCCTGCTCGGTGCTTCAGGTCAGCTGATCAGCTGCTCCTGGAGGTACCGAGGTCTAACCGGAAGCTCAGAGGGGATAGAGCCTTCTCTGTTGCTGCTCCGACATTATGGAACACTCTACCTTTGCACATTAGACAGGCCCCTTCACTGTCCATTTTCAAAACTAGTCTTAAAACCCTTTTCTATTTCTTGGCTTTCGCCCCTGCATGAGACTTTGCTCTTGTTTTAGTGTTTCTATTATTGTTTTTTATTGTTTTTACTGTCTTTTAATGTTTTTATTGTTTAGTTTTATGTTTATGATTAGTCATGTACAGCACTTTGTTGCAACAGTGGTTGTTTTTAAAGTGCTCTATAAATAAAGTTCAGTTCAGTTCAATTCACCCATTTCTGACTGCAAGGGACCTACATTTGTTTTAACTAATCTTTTTCTCTTCACATATCTATAAAAGCTTTTGCAGTCAGTTTTTATGTTCCCTGCCAGTTTTCTTTCATAATCTATTTTCCCTTTCCTAATTAAGCCATTTGTCCTCCTCTGCTGGTCTCTGAATTTCTCCCATTCCTCTGGTAGGCTGCATTTTCTGGCTAATTTGTACGCTTCATCTTTTGTTTTGATACTATCCCTGATTTCCCTTGTTATCCACGGATGCACTACATTCCCTGATTTATTCCCTGGTCACCACATGTTCGCGGGTGTTTGCCGGGGAGTCCCTTTCATGGTTGTGAGAAGTTCCCGCATTCTGGGAACTAGTCGCGTACTATGGTTGCTGTAAATTTTTCAACATGTTGAAAAATCAGCAGACACTAGAATGAAGCCGCCATGGAGAGTAGCGAGAATTCTCGTGCAGTAGGTAGGTTGCCTGGAGGTTCTAGTGAGTTGCCACGAGGTCGAAGGTTCTCGTAGGTTCTTGTAGGTTGTAGCTGGTGCTGACCGGTGAATTTCATTGGCTCATTCAGGAAAAAAAACATAAGCAGTCGCTTTCAGAACCAAGGATAACCAACCGGTAATGTTAAATGTCCGCATCTTAAAAGTTGGCTCCACTCCTTCTCGCTCCTTCTCCCCCCTTCTCCCCCCTCTCCCCCCTCTTTTAAAGGACTTACCGTACACTGTGCTTTAGCCATCTTAATTACAGCACCAACCTTCCTGTTCATCGTGGTGTGTGTCTGTATCACCTTGGCTTTGCACCATGTAAATTTCAGACAGCGCTACCCCCGCTTCCCCAGTCCCCCGTCTGCGATGTGTTTGTGTGTGTTCCACTCTGACAGTCGCCGTTCCAGTTGCCGGTTTTTCAGATGACTACCGGCAACTTGACAATCGCCGGCAGTCGCCTGAAAAATCGCCTAAGTGGGACAGGCCCATAATGCTACTCCTATAACTTATGAACGTGAACTTCACGAATACTGATAGTGTGATCCTTGCCAGGCTCCAGGGTTGCAGTTGTAGAGGCTTCAAAAAGTTCTGAATCCCAGATATCTCATGTCCTATTCTTACTTGTGATCCCAGGAATGTAACGCGTTCCAAATGCATTGATAGATATGACATCATCCTTAAAACATTTCTTCTTCCTCTTTCACCAACTTCCAACAATTTATACAGCTACAGTACGTGGAGTTTTTTTGTTTATTCAAATTCTTGATCATATTCTATTGTGGGCAACGATAGAGTTGCTGCCTTAAAGTGAATGCAGCACCGGAGACCCGGGTTTGATCCCGACTATGCTGTCTGTACGGAGTTTGTATGTTCTCCCCATGACCTGCGAGAGTTTTCTCAGAGATCTTCGCTTTCCTCCCACACTCCAAAGACATACAGGTATGTAAGTTAATTGGCTTGGTAAATGTAAAAATTGTCCCTAGTGGGTGTAGGATAGTGTTAATATGCGGGGATTGCAGGTCGGCATGGCCCCGGTAGGCTAAAGGGCCTGTGTCTGTGCTGTATAAGGAAAGAATGAGGAGTGTAGTATTTTCAAGTTGCATGATATAACCATATAACAATATAACAATTACAGCATGGAAACAGGCCATCTCAACCCTTCTAGTCCGTGCCGAACACGTATTCTCCCCTAGTCCCATATACCTGCGCTCAGACCATAACCCTCCATTCCTTTCCCGTCCATATAATTATCCAATTTATTTTTAAATGATAAAAACGAACCTGCCTCCACCACCTTCACTGGAAGCTCATTTCACACAGCCACCACTCTCTGAGTAAAGAAGTTCCCCCTCATGTTACCCCTAAACCTCTGTCCCTTAATTCTCATGTCATGTCCCCTTGTTTGAATCTTCCCTACTCTCAGTGGGAAAAGCTTATCCACGTCAACTCTGTCTATCCCTCTCATCATTTTAAAGGCCTCTATCAAGTCCCCCCTTAACCTTCTGCGCTCCAAAGAATAAAGCCCTAACTTGTTCAACCTTTCTCTGTAACTTAGTTGCTGAAACCCAGGCAACATTCTAGTAAATCTCCTCTGTACTCTCTCTATTTTGTTGACATCCTTCTTCCTATAATTAGGCGACCAAAATTGTACACCATACTCCAGAATTGGCCTCACCAATGCCTTGTACAATTTTAACATTACATCCCAACTTCTATACTCAATGCTCTGATTTAAAAAGGCCAGCACATCAAAAGCTTTCTTTACCACCCTATCTACATGAGATTCCACTTTCAGGGAACTGTGCACAGTTATTCCCAGATCCCTCTGTTCACCTGCATTCTTCAATTCCCTACCATTTACCATGTACGTCCTATTTTGATTTGTCCTGCCAAAATGTAGCACCTCACACTTATCAGCATTAAACTCCATCTGCCATCTTTCAGCCCACTCTTCCACTGGCATAAATCTCTCTGTAGACTTTGAAAATCTACTTCATTATCCACAACCCCACCTATCTTAGTATCATCTGCATATTTACTAATCCAATTTACCACACCATCATCCAGATCATTGATGTACATGACAAACAACAGTGGACCCAACACAGATCCCTGTGGCACCCCACTAGTCACTGGCCTCCAACCTGACAAACAACCATCCACCATTACTCTCTGGCATCTCCCATTCAGCCACTGTTGAATCCATCTTGCTACTCCACCATTAATACCCAACAATTGAACCTTCTTAACCAACCTTCTGTGAGGAACCTTGTCAAAGGCCTTACTGAAGTCCATATATACAACATCCACTGCTTTACCCTCATCAATTTCCCGATCTCTAAACTAATATCTCTAAACTAGTATCTCTAAACTAAACTACACTATTCCAAACTAAATATTTACAAATGCAAATGAGCAAACATCAAAAAATATCGTGCACCAATGGTCTTCACCAAATTTCAACTTCCTGACCTACATAAAAGTATATTGATCTGGATTGATAATGAGATTTATAATATATTTTTTAATTTTCATGGTCCCAAATCTTTTGTACTGTTATCTGCAGTATTTCAAGTCCAATAATAACATTTTCCATAACAAAACCCCAACCGAATCTGGCCACAACTATATCTGTAACGATTTTATATATGTTTACCATTAAGTGTAAAATTTTACACCTAATGTGCTACTTCATACATGTATTGTGATAACTTTGCAGGTTCAATATCCTGCTTTCCCACATTATTCACACATGATAATGCCTGGTTGTATTACAGGTTTGGTCATTTTATTTCGAAGTCACGTGAGTGACTACGTGAAGAGCCCGCCAGTCCGCATGCACGTCAATACGCGAGAACGCACGGGGCGAGTCGGAGCAGTTCGTCAACTGCTCTGGAAGGTAAGTAATTTTACTTTCAGCGGGCCGCTGCGACAGCAGGCCCGGAGTAGCTGATGGAGGCGGCTGGTCTTGGGCTGCCGTGGAGGCTCCATTAGGAGCCAGATTCAATTTTGCAGCTGCGGCCGTTGGAGCTCCGAATGGGAGCAGGCGGCCGAGTTTGGCGGCCGTCGTGGAAGCTCCATAGGAGCGCAGTTTCGTTTGCGGCTGCCGGCATTAGAGCTCCAAGCAAGAGCAGCCGGCCAGATTTTAGGCCGCCGTGGTAGCTCCATAAGAGTTCAGGTTCAATATTGCGGCTGCCAGCATTAGAGCTCCAAACGGGAGCAGGCGGCTGGATTTGAGGCCACCGTGGAAGCTCCATTAGGAGTTGGGGCTGCCGGAATGGTTAGGCGAGCTCGCTGCTAAGATTAGCAGCAGACAGTTTTAAATTAGCCGCGGCTAGGTTTCGATCGCTGCTAAGATAACAGCAGCCGGTGCTTTGAAAATTAGCCGCGGCCAGGGCAGCTCAGCTGCCATACCGCCAATATTTTTTTAAAATTTAGATGCTGCTAAGGCAGCATATGCTGTAGATTATATAGTGTGTGCTCTATTTTTAGGGGCATTTCGTTATTCTGCAGACAGTTCTTTAATAAAGTCAAAAATCTGTAAACTGATTAAGGCAGTTATAAATAGAGTTGGCAGTTTTAATAGCAGTTTGCTGTTCGGTCACGTTTGTGACAATCGCAGCAGATAGGACATTTATTATCATACACCATATGGTGTAGTAAAATTTGACTTGACATTTCGGCACAGTATGGGGCTCCACTGGAGCGGGCGGCTGTTCGGAGGAACTCCATTGAGGCTCCGGGTAGGAACTCCTGGCTTGGGAAGCCTTTTTTTAGCTGTGTCTATTAGACACCTGTGGAACAATACCTAGTGCATGGGTTGCGTCATGATAATTTCCGCTCAGTAGAGGGGACTGTTGGAGATTTTTTCATAGGAAACCCCAACCATGTGGATATCGACAAAGCAGTCGAATCTTTGATCCAATGGGACTATGCTTCTGTTTAATCATATGAACTAACTATGTTCCGTATACCGGAGGCATTACAGATGGCAGGGTTGCAGAATTTTCTCTTCACTCTGTCTAGCGGACTATCAGGAAGAGGTGACTCCGATTATATTGCCGGCTCATCCGAGTCATATGGGGGCCAGAGGCCTGAGGAAACAACATCTGGTGTAGGTTTGCGCTCTATTTCCTCCCTGAAATAACCCGTAGAGGCTCCAGAAGGGAGCAAGGACTCGGAGTCACTAGCAGGTGCAACCTGTCTGGTAAGCATAATAAATAATGATGATTTATACCAACAGAGCGCCGATCTGCACAGCTAGTCCTGATTCGGCTCCTAGAGGGAGCAGCTTGGCAACCCGAGTCGGGGCAAAGTCAAAGCCAAGTCTGTGGGACAAGTCCTGTCGGATGATTTGGATCAAGGGGATTTTGTCCCCACATCTATGGAAGATGTGATTGGCCATTTGTCTCAATTGGAACATCTGATGAATCAGATGGTGGCACAAAAATGCTCCGTGTTACGGACGCATGTCAGGCAGCAGCTCCTGGTTCATGGTTGCAATATTCCTCCCACTTGGATGAAAGGAGTGTTGGAGATTGTGCCAAATAAGATGCACATATGCCTGAGGCAGCTCCTGGTTCAGGGTTGCAATATTCCTCCCACTCGGATGAAAGGAGTGTTGGAGATGGTGCCAAATAATATGCTCCGTGTTACGGAGGAATGCACAGGCAGTTCAAGTCATATGCCTGTAGCAACTCCTGGTTCAGGGTTGCACTATTCCTCCCACTCTAAGGGAATGTTCAGAATATGGAGTTGACAGCGAACATGACTTATGCCTGAATCCCATGCTTTAACGCATGATGTACGTGTCACATAGGAATAGCTGCCTGCTCTTGCCTCTAATTTGCTGTTCCCTCGGGGATGGGCAAGCCACTACAAGAGGAGTTGGCCAGCGGCATCAGCTATCTAACATCACAGCAGCTGAAGAAATGGCAAGCATGGCAGACAGGGTCTGCAAATGGAACTTCGCTGTAGTTCCAACATGCAAATCGACCCGGGTTCAGAGACGCTGGCAGGTAAGGTCTCTTTACTTACCTCCGTAAAACTCCAAAATGGAGCAGTCGGCCCAGGTTTGGGTTTACTGGCAGAATGGGCTGTCTAGTATTTTTTCACTCTGGGATAGATCAGGTTGATGCAGAGACATTAGCAGGGTGCCTTACATAGTAACTTCAGAAAGAACAGCTTTGTTACTCTGGTTCAGGATAGCCCATCATGGAGCTGGCTGGCCATATGGGTCATATTGGCCAGCGAAGCACTGCCTCATCATCTGTGATTGAGGTTATCAGGCTGCTCAGTAGAATGAAGTAGTTGGAGTCTTCCTCAACACATGTTTAAATTTCTGCTCTGTTAGCAGAGTTGCCGGTTCATTGGAATCATCATTGCCATCCTCTCTGGGATAGGTAGCTACCAGCAGGAAGCTGGTCTGGCATATAATATTTTTATCCGACCTGCAGGTTCATATTGTGAATCAACAATGTATTTATAATAATCTGTAGGCTCGCAATATCAGTATTCCTGATTGAGTGGCGGGTCGAGGAGATTGGGTTGTGCACTCTGGCGACTCAGACACGTAGTTTCAGTCAGAGGACTGCGAAGCAATTCCTGATTCTGGTTGCATTATGCTAAATTCCACTCTGAGGTAGAACGCTGAGAATTTGTGGTAACTCTTATAGTCAAGAGTTGACAGGGTACTTGTATTCCCACATCAAGGGGAGACAGTGTTTCAGCTCATAAGGTTCTGATTATATGCCAATGCTGCCCTACTCAGACCTAAAGGCATTGTGGCATCAAGTTTTAGATAATATGCAAAATGTTGCAGCTGATAAAACTTGAGGGTTATCAGTAGATACCTCTTGCAATATTAAGTATGAGGCAACATGAAATTTAATAGTGCCAATTTTGCCTATTCATTCAGGCCATGGTAAAGCGGCTGAAGCAACTCCTATTTACTCGCTCACAAGTAATGGCTGGAGCAACCTGTCTTCTCGTGCAGCTAGCTCTGCACGATTGTATGGGAAATATTTGAACACAATATGTGAGTTATTTTTTAAACGAAAGTAACAGAGGTTTGTGTGGCTTTCAGTTTGAGCCTAGAGAAGCGTATATGTGATAGCACAATTGACTGCTTGTGCCGCATTGTCATTCTCTATAGTACCATAAGTGGGACAATAAGTGATTGGTTATTCACCCACTGTTCACTAACGTTATGCAGGGTGTATTTTATATGACCACTCTAATAGCCTACACTCATTGTAGTGTGCGATGTATATCAGTAAGTTATTATGCAAATATTCTTCTACTGTATTCCTAATGGGAGCAGTATTTTTAAGATGATTATGCTTTCAGTAACTGATCTCAGCACAAATAACACAGTCTTTACTCTGGGTCATAACTGACATTAGGGTAGTTTGAAATAGGCATGATTGCATACATTTGAAGTTGACAACATACCCACCAGAGCAGAGATTGGGGGTGTCATTAGGTATACAAGTGCACTGAGCTTGCTAGTACCTATGATGTGAAAGATAGTTTCTTTAGTGTTATTCAATTGTCTTAAGATATTGCTGATGGCTCATTAGCAGCCAATAGAATGGATAGTTCCCTTTCATCATACAGCAAGAGGCTTACATAGTGCATGTTAATAAATTATAAAATTTGGTGAATATGTCTGAATATTTGCAGATAGAACTCTGCACAGTGTTGCATAAGTTATTGTCCAACTCAAAGTCAATTGGGACTATGGTCCGATTAAGAACAATGGCCATGTATGCAAGTTAGCATCATGGTATTAATAACCCATGTTTTTCTGCCATTAATGGTTTATCTGTTTAAGTGTTTCACACAGAGATTGGGTTACTGCATGAAACCACAGAGCTTTAAAGTCTTCATGTAGTCACTCACGTGACTTCGAGATAAAATAGAAAGATTAACCGAGAACTTACCGTTTGAAGTTTGATCTTTATTTTATGAGAAGTTGAAGTGAGGGAATACGTGCCCTCTACTCTCAACCCTACTTCTCATGAAGATCATTCGGTAGTTCTAAGGTCGTTAATCTTTCTATAGTTTCAGTTCAGCAACTAGTCTATGGTTTCATACAGCTGCTCTGAAGATTGACCCGCATGCGGGCTGGTGGGCTCTTCACGTATTCCCTCACTTCAACCTCATAAAATAAAGATCAAACTTCAAATGGTAAGTTCTCATTTAATCTTTCTATTAAAACCTCTAAGAAAAGAGGCTGCAGAAAGTGAAGGACATTGCCCGTCCATCACACACAATAACATTTTCACCATTGAAGGGATCGATAGGAAGCACTGCCATGAAAAGACAGATAATATCATCACAGAGCCACACCACCCTGGTACACTCTCATCTCACAGCTTCCTTTGGAGATATGAGAACTAACAACTCAAAAAAACAGCTCCTTTCCATGAATCATTAGGCTCTTGACCACAAACCTTTACGGCCTTAACCACAATCCCACCTCAGCACCAAACTAAGATGGACTATGTACTACTATGGTTGCATTACATACTTAGATTGTCAAGGATAACTGATATTTTTTTGTATGCGTATTTGCTGTGCTGTAGAGTCATAGGGTCTTAGAGTGATACAGTGTGGAAACAGGCCCTTCAGCCCAACTTGTCCACACCAGCCAACATGTCCCATCTACACTTGTCCTACCTACCTGCGGATGGTCCATATCCCCCCAAACTTGTCCTATCCATGTACCTGTCTAACTGTTTCTTAAACATTGGGATAGTCCCAGCCTCAACTACCTCCTCTGACAGCATATTCCATACACCCACCACCCTTTGTGTGAAAAAGTTACCCCTCAGATTCCTATTAAATCTTTTCCCCTTCACCTTGAACCTATGTCCTCTGATCTTTGATTCCCCTTCTCTGGGCAAAAGATTCTGTGCAACTATCTGATTTATTCCTCTCATGATTTTATATACCTCTACAAGATCACCCCTCATCCTCCTGCGCTCCAAGGAATAGAGACTCAACCTCTCCCTATAGCTCACACCCTCTAGCACTGGTAACATCCTCATAAATCTTCTCTGAACCGTTTCAAACTTGACAATATCTTTCCTATAACAGGGTGCCCAGAACTGAACACAATACTCTAAATGCGGTCTCACCAACGTCTTTTACAACTGCAACATGACCTCCCAACCTCTATACTCAATGCTCTGACTGATGAAGGCCAATGTGCCAAAAGCCTTTTTGACCACCTTATCTACATGCGACTCGACCTTCAAGGAACCATGCATCTGCACTCCTAGATCCCTCTGCTCTACAACACTGTGATTGTAAATCAGCAGCAATTAAGAATTTCATTCTTCCAGTCCTGGTGCATAGGACAATTAAATACACTTGAATGGATTCCAAATGTGTTCATAAACAGTCCAAGATTTTTGGTCTCATCTTTGCCAAAATTAATTAAATTTGTCATTTAATATGTATCAGACATTAATGTGTTTCTTATATATTTGGTAAATGAAAAGCTGATCTGTTCTAAAATTTTTAAAAAACTGTATAACACAAGAAATGGAAGCTGGTGTTGTTGTCGAGGATTTGTGCCTGCTCTGCCATTCACCTAAATCATAGCTAGTCTTTAGCTTTAGCACCTCTATCCTGCACTAACCACATAATAGACATATATTGATCTCTTCCTAAGATATACTCAACAATTGTGCCACCACATCCGTTTAAAAATCTCTGCTCATCTCTGTCCTGAACGATTGATGGCTTACTTTGAGGGTGAGAGCAGTAATTCTAAACACGACAGTCAAAAGAAGCATAAATATTATATCTTTCTTACTAAGCCCATTGTGATTTTTGAACATTCCACTGGGATCAGCTCTCATTCTTTTATATTGTAAGTACAGGCCAGGTCTGCTAATTCCTCCTCATATGGAAACCCATCATCCCAGAAATCAATCTGATGAACCTGCAGTGCATCTATATCAAGCATGTTCTTCCACTGTGTGGGAGGGAACTGCAGATGCTGGTTTAAACTGAAAATAGACACAAAAAACTGGAGTAACTCAGTGGGACAGGCAGGAAGGAATGGGTGATGTTTCGGGCCGAGACCCTTCTTTAGACTTAAAGTCACGGGAAAGGGAAACGAGAAATGGAAAAGGGAAAATTGTTTGGCAGACAGGAAAGAAAGAGTAGGGATTAACGGGTGCCTTTCGGAACGGCAGGCAGTGACTGGTGAGGTACCGCAAGGTTCGATGCTGGGACGGCAGCTATTTACAACATACATCAATGATTTAGATGAAGGGATTCAAAGTCACATTAGCAAATTTGCAGATGACACAAAGCTGGGTATAATGTGCGAACTGTGAGGAGGATGCTATGAGAATGAAAGGTGACTTGAACAGGTTCGGTGAGTGGGCAGATGCATGGCAGATGCAGTTAAATGTGGATAAATGTGAGGTTATCCACTTTGGTAGCAAAAACAGGAAGGCAGCAAGTACAATGGGATCTGGGGGGTCCTTGTTCATCAGTCAATGAAAGTAAGCATGCAGTTACAGCAGGCAGTGAAGAAAGCGAATGACATTTTGGCCTTCATAACAAGAGGAGTATAGGAGCAAAGTAGTTGTAGTCTGCAGTTGTATAAGGCCATACTGAGACCACACCTGGAGTATTGTATGCAGTTTTGGTCCCCTAATTTGAGGAAGGACATTAATGCTATTGAGGTAGTGCAGCGTAGGTTTACAAGGTTAATTCCCGGGGTGGCTGGACTGTCATGTGCTGAGAGAATGGAGCGGCTGGCCTTGTATACTCTGGAGTTTAGAAAGATGAGAGGGGATCTTATTGAAACATATAAGATAATTAATGGAGGCTGGAGGCAGGAAACATGTTCCCGATGTTGGGGGAGTACAGAACCAGGGGCCACTGTTTAAGAATAAGGGGTAAGCCATTTAGAACAGATATGAGGAAACACTTTTTCACACAGAGAGTTGTGAGCCTGTGGAATTCTTTGCCTCAGAGGGCGGTGGAGGCCGGTTCTCTGAACACTTTCAAGGGAAAGCTAGATAGGGCTCTTAAAGATAGCGAAGTCAGAGGATATGGGGAGAAGGCAGGAACGGGGTACTGTTTGGGAAATATCAGCCATGATCACATTGAATGGCGGTGCTGGCTCGAAGGGCCGAATGGCCTACTCCTGCATCTATTGTCTATTGTCTATTGAGAGATATAGACGATGATGTAGAGAGATATAGAACAATGAATGAAAGATGTGCAAAAAAGTAATGATCAAGGAAAGGGCATTATTAGCTGTCTGTTGGGTGAGAATGAGAAGCTGGTGTGACTTGGGTGGGGGAGGCATGGAGAGAGAGGGAATGTAGGGGTTACGTGAAGTTAGATAAATCAATATTCATACCATTAGGTTGTAAGCTACCCAAGCAAAATATGAGATGCTGTTCATCCAATTTGCATTTAGCCTCACTCTGACAATGGAGGAGGCCTAGGATAGAAAGGTCAGTGTGGGAATGGGAAGGTGAATTAAAGTGTTTAGCAACTGGGAGATCAGGAAGGTCTAGGCGGGCTGAGTGATGGTGTTCAGCGAAGGTCTCACCGATATATGTGTCCACATCTTGATCAACGGATACAGTAGATGAGGTTGGAGGAGGTGCAAGTGAACCTCTGCCGAACCTGAAAGGACTGTCGTGGTCCCTGGACAGAGTTGAGGGAGGAGGTATATGTATCTTCCACAGGTAGGGAACACAGAATTGTATCTAATATTTCAGATTCAATCGCAAGAATGTTGCATATAATTGAACCAAAATATCCTTGCTTTTGAACTCAAATCATCCTGCAAAAAAAGATCAACTTTACTTTGAGGTAGACAAAAATGCTGGAGAAACTCAGCGGGTGAGGCAGCATCTATGGCGAGAAGGAATAGGTGACGTTTCGGGTCGAGACCCTTCTTCAGACTTCTTCAGTCTGAAGAAGGGTTTCGACCCGAAACGTCACCTATTCCTTCTCTCCATAGATGCTGCCTCACTCATTGAGTTTCTCCAGCACTTTTGTCGTCCTTCGATTTTTCCAGCATTTGCAGTTCTTTCTTAAACAACTTTACTTTGAGAGTGAGTTACATTTGCTATCGTTCATTCTATGTAAACTATTCGAGAACCTATGTAATTTTGGAAGGTGGCATCCATCACTTCAAATATCTCCATCACCACCACCACAATCTTCAAACCCTAAGAATTTAGATCAGCCGGTTCATTGAATTCATAGTCTTTCAGTACTATTAATTTCTGCAATATTATATTTTTCATTAATGCTTATTTCTTTGAGTTCTCAATTTATTCTACACATTTTGTTCTCCATTATTTCCAGGACATTTTCTTTCATGAATCTAGATATTAAATCTTTATTTAATTGGACTTACATTCTTTCCCATCTGAAAGGGACCCACATTAACTTTTGTTAATCTTTTTCTTTTTATGTATCAGTAGAGGCATTTACAGTCTGCTTTAAAAAAATATCTCGTCAGACTACTCTTCAGTCCTTTCTTGTCCTTTCTTTTCCTTTCTTTATGAATGATCTAATTACCCACTGTTAAATTCTGAAAGGTTCCTAATTAGGGTTTCTGCTTATATTGGCAGTTTTGAGTGTTTACTCTTGATCTTCCCTCAGAAGTAATAGCTGATGGCATTTCCTGTAGCTTTATTTGTCTTAAAGGGACATGCATTATTTTAACACTATGTATTAATAATCTAAAAGTTCACAACAGATGTGTTATCATAATATTGTTCAACATTGTTTTCCAATTTAACAATCTTGGGAGTGTTTAAAATTTTTGCTTACTTTTCCAGTAGCAAAGATTTACATATCTTGAGTTCCTCCAGGTAGTAAAACAGTACATCAATTTAATGATGCAGAATGCTACTTTAAGCATGGCTACTTTGATGGAAGTGGTGTTGCATTGTTCTTAATTTATCTCTTCTTCCACGAGATTGCTTTCCTTGGCATTAATCTTGTTGTTCTTATTTGAGATGAATTGCTGTACGCTTCCCAGTATAAAATGATGAAGTAATCAGGTTTTAAGTGAGGTTAGTTGAAGCATAAATATTGATTAAGGCTATAGATTCCATAGAATATTTTGGATCTATTTAAGAGTTTGGTTTAATGTCTCATCCAAAAGACAGAATGTCTGGAAATGTAGTGTTCCCTCAGATCTGCTCTGGAATATCACCTTTGATTGTATGTTCAAGCCCCTGATGTTAGGTTCAACCAACAATATTCTGACTTGAAGCAAAAGTTAAAGCAAAACTGAATTAGAACCAACTCTTTTCTAGTCAATTTCTGCTACATTCGATTAGCATTCTAATGGCCGGTTCTCACGGTGCGACCTGACGCAAGATGTCACCAGAGTGAAGTGGTCGTGGTCCAGCACGAGTTCCGCACTATATAACGGGGGGTAGATAAAGAGTTCCCACGGTACTCGGCAATTCTGTCATTTGTGCGAGTGACTTGTCCGTCTCCCGATCTTTCCCGTTAATCGCGAATGAACGTCGTGGACTGTAGTGTAGTTAATCACGTGGCACAAATGATGTCACTTTTTTTCACACACTATATAAATATCCTCCGTTCGTAGAATTGGCTCATTTGCAGACATGCCTATACAAAGTTGGTTCGAGTACAGGCTGGTTGTTATTTTCATTGACGTGCTGTATGCATTAGCGCAACATGTGCATCGAAAACGCTTGCGTGAAGGCAGAAGGGTGAGATTAATTAAAAAGAGAATTAAGAGGAAGTCTCACTGGGTTAAGCCCATGTTTCAACGGAGACCTCAATTTGGACAATATGAGCAACTGCTTAATGTGCTGTGCGAAGAGGATAAAAGTGTATTCAAAAACTTTGTCAGAATTTCACCCGAGCTCTTTAATGAGTTAAAGAATAATTTGGTACCTCTGCTGAAGAAGACTGACACTGTAATGAGAAAGGCACTGGAACCAGGGTTGCGCATAGCAATCACCCTCCGCTACTTGGCCTCAGGCGATTCTTATAAAAGTCTATCTTACAACTTTCTTGTCGCCACCAACAGCATCTGTGGTATTGTCCGAGAAACCTGTGAGGCGATCATCCAATTTTATTCAGCTGAAGTGATGGAATGCCCCAGTACACCAGATGCGTGGAAGAGAGTTGCACTGGGGTTTGAAAACAGGTGGAACTTTGCTCACACATGTGGGGCTTTGGATGGCAAGCATGTGGCAATTCGTAAACCATCCCGGAGGTGGCTCAAGTTATTTCAATTACAAGAAATTCCACTCAATTGTACTCATGGCGGTGGTTGATTATAACTACAACTTCCTGTATGTGGATGTGGGCACACCTGGACGTGTTGGTGATGGCTGGATTTGGAAAGAAACCTGGCTTGGAAAGAAAATGGAAGGTGGAACAGCAGGCATGCCTGATCCAGAACCTCTGTCAGGAGAAGACAGCCCGGACATCCCATATGCGATGGTTGCTGATGAAGCCTTTGCACTACGGCCCTGGATTATGAAGCCATATCCACAGAGGAATCTAACTAGGGAACAGAGGATCTTCAATTACAGGCTGTCAAGGGCCAGGAGGGTAGTAGAACATTATTTTGGCATCTTGGCAAACAGATTTAGATGCTTGCTCAAGACAATGGAGCAGAGGCCCAAGAATGTGGAGAGTATAGTATATGCAGCATGTGTTCTGCACAACCTGATCAGAATGAGAGGTGCAGCTGCTGGATCAGCAACATCCATCCAGGACGGTGACATAGTGGACAGTGACACAGGGGAAGTAACACTAGGTGCTTGGAGAAGTGGTGCGAGCAAGTATGGTCTCACTGCAGCGTTTGAAAGGTAACTCGGGCACATCCAGTGTGAAAGAGCAAAGAGGCCATCTCTGCGCTTACTACAATTCACAATTGGGGAGTGTGCCGTGGCAGGACTAGCTATATTGATGGGTAGCCGGCCACAGGAACACTACTGCATGTTATAAGCTGACTTCCTAGTGTTGTCCTCTGAAAAGTGCTTCCTATAAGATGTTCGTCTGCAAAACCTGCCGTTTAGAACGTTGCATTGTCCCTTTAAATGCCTGAGTTCACGCTTGTAGCGGAGGTTGATGGATATAATGTGTTTTAAATAATCTCGCGTGCCTCATTTGTTGTATTTCGTGTTTGCGAGGCCCTTTTACAGACAAATGTTTTGTGTGATGCATCTCCTCTCAATATGTGACAGAATTCGTCTTCTTATATTGTCAAATAGGAATAAAGACTTTGAATCACATTTACCGTGCTGATTGTCTTATTTCATTTTCTACCAAGAGGTGAAGAACACGTTTAAATAGCTGAACATTTCAGGGTCCTGCACACTCAAAAATGTAAATGAGTGAAAATGTGATTATATCACCTCCATTAAGGTATTTTGTGTTTCAGCATGAGAGGGATTATAACATTAGAGACATTCATCTTGTAGTGATGTATTAATGACGATTTGCAGACATCAAGCTGATAGTAAAAAATAAATTTATTTAGCAGTGAGGTAAACAAGCAATGACAATCAAAATGCTGAGGTAAAAGCTTTATCACACTTCAGGATATAATAAAATGTGGAGCCACCAACAGAAAAAAAAAATGCACAAGAGTAAAGGATCACCCTCTCCCTGCTCCAAGGAGCCCACGGGCAGTGGTATCTCTGACATCTCCTCTTGCCTCTCCACCTGTCTCTCTTGCTGAGTCTCCTCCTCATTTACCTGCATGGCTAAAAACTTTCTGACATTCTTTGACCCCTTTCTTTGCGCTTTTCTGAGAGGCATCTCTGCAAGTCTTACTGTGAAAAAGATTCTCAAACAATGACAATTAGGTGGGACGTCCTCGATGGACACATGGTCCATTGGCGATATTGAGACCACCTTTTTTACTCACCTTATGTCCCCTGTGTCAAGCTTCCGGGTTTACCGTTCGCAGGAGTTCCCACGGTACCCGCAAGAGTCATTACGGATATCGCACGGATATCGCATTGGCATCTGCGTTCATACAATGTTGCAACGCTCACCAAAAAGTGCTCGTCACTCTTGGAGAAATTCAAAAATGTTTGAATTTTCTCCCGACCTTACAAAGTTACACGACTACCTGCCGTTAGCGCCACGGAGGTCCTCGGTGGTCCACGAATGCCGTACTGTTATCGCAGGAGGTTCCCACGATGTTAAACTCTTGTTAAGTCTTGCGTCAGGTCGCACCGTGAGAAAGCCCTTTAAGATCAACAAACAGATTAGCTGGCTGTTTGGAGAAGACCCTTCATTCAGTTCACGGAAGTTGCCCTGAGATTTTGATACTTCTACCATGAGTAGAGAGTCTGAAACTATTTTCCATGCCAAACATCATGCCATCTACCTTCACCACCATCCCGATATAATATTATAAGAAACAGAGGCCTCATAATTGTATCTAGGGGTGATGATAGAGGCAGATACAATATAACATTTTAGAGGATTTTAGGCAGGCAGGAAAATTATACATATGGATTATATGCCGACAGGTGATGTTAGTTTACTTTAGAATCATGTTCGGTTCAGATATTGTGGGCCGAAGGGCCTGTTCCTGCGCTAGAACTATGTTTAAAAACGCAAACCCAGTTTATCCAACATATTTCCAGGGTAGAACATCTGTCCATTAGGAAAAAAAATGTAACATGTTTTCATTACTGATAGCTGATCAGCTATCACCAATTTATGTCACATCTAAGGTTTGTTTTTACCTCCCCAGTGTGGTCAGGTATAAGTGATCTCAGCATTCGTATTGACATTATCACCTTGAATTTCTTGAATGAAAATACAAGAATATTGTCAATGCACTTTGTTTCCCAGAAAGAATATATTATGTTGAAATCGTAACATTATTGTATCTAACTCAGAGAAAACAATGTACAACATCTGATCTTGGAATTGAAGAATTGAAAATAATAGGTTAGTCCACTAAATCTCTTTCATTGGCATGATTTTTGAAGATGGAAATATTGTGTGTTTATGAAACTTTGAAGTTTCTAAAACAAATCCAATCCAATCCAACTTTATTTGTTAAGCACTTTAAAACAACCAATGTTGACCAAAGTGCTGTACAGAAGAATAAACAAGACATCATAAACAGACAACATAACAGCTCACATGAGGCGCAAAAATTACATATGAAATACAACAATAAATTAAAAGACATAAGACATGAGTAAAAATAATAGCCACGCAATAAAAGCAATCAAAATAAGAAATTAAATCAAGTAAATAAAGTCGACATCTTACTGGGTATCAAAGGCCACGGAGAAGAGATGGGTTTTAAGAAGTGATTTAAAAACAGACATAGAAGAGGCCTGTTTAATGTGGAGAGGCAGATCGTTCCATAATTTGGGTACCGACACAGCAAAGGCACGGTCCCCTCTGAGCTTCAGCTTAGTTTTAGGCCCACTAAGTAGACCCAAAGTAGATATTGCAACAAATGCAAAGTCAGGATTTTTGACTGAAACATTTTGTGATGCCAGTGTTATTAGATGAATAATCAACTAGCATTTAAGAGCTTTATTAAGGCTGAATATGTTCTCATCATCTTAAATCTATAATAATCATTTTCAATTAAGAATTGCACTGATCAGCTGCCTAATGTCAGCTGCAGCTTAGTTAGCAAAAATCTCACTGCCAAGTCAGGACATTGCACACTGAATTTGATACCCGTGTACAATAAG